>NC_091553.1:7237005-7239505 GCF_042767895.1 Penaeus vannamei
TATTAAGCCCACGTCCCGAAGCCCTTCCCGCGGCACCACAAGAGGGCCAGGCTCGTCACGGCTCCGGCGCGCTGAGTGAGATCGTGTGTTCTTGGCGTTCACTTACCGATTCCGTCCTTTTTTATGATGGGGACTTATTGGCTTTGTTTTATAAGGGGGGGAGGAATGCTGACGGAGGCGAGGTCAGCATCCTGGCGGAGGCGGCGAGGTCAGCATTCTCGTGGAGGCGGCGAGAGGTGCTAACGGCGGCGAGGTCAGCATTCTCGTGGAGGCGGCGAGAGATGCTGACGGCGGCGAGATCAGCTTCTTCGCCAAGGCGTCGAGGACAGCAGCATCCTGGCGGAGGCGTCGCTGGCTGCCGAGAGCCGTCATCCGCTCCGCCAAGCCACCGCGGCGAGTCCCCCCCCCCCCCCTCGGGCGGGACGTACTAGTTTGCAGGATAAATCAAAGCGAAGTCCTCTGCCGCGAATGATTTAGAATGCAGACGCGTCAGTCGAGATGATATAAAAGGCGGGGAACATTAGGCGGCGGGCCGTGCCAGGGCCGTGCATCTCCCTCCATCTCGCCCGCGCATAAATATCTCTCCCGTTCGCCGATGACGCCACTCCCGAGACGACAGCCGCCCCTCCATAACTCCTAGAATTCCCGAAGACGCTCGCTGGCCCCGGTCTGGAATCCTGGAATGGGAATAAGGGAGCGGTGTGTTGGGCCGGTGGTTATTAGGGCGAAGGAGGAGGAGGGGAGAGGGGGAGTAAGAGCTCCATTGACCAGGGGAGGGGGGAGAGGGAAGGAGTAAAGGGGAGGGGGGAGAGGGAAGGAGTAAGGGGGAGGGGGAGTAAGAGCCCCATTAACCAGGGGAGGGGGGAGAGGGAAGGGGGTTAGGGGGAGGGGAGTAAGAGCAAGAGCTCCATTGACCAGGGGAGGGGGGAGGGGGAAGGAGAGTAAAGGGGAGGGGGAGAGGGAAGGAGTAAGGGGAGGGGTGGGGGAGTAAGAGCCCCATTAACCAGGGGAGGGGGAGAGGGAAGGGGTAAGGGGGAGGGGGAGTAAGAGCCCCATTAACCGGGGGAGGGGGAGAGGGAAGGGGTAAGGGGGAGGGGGAGTAAGATCCCCATTGACCAGGGGGGGGAGAGGGAAGGGGGGATCAGGGGTCTTATCCTCATGTAGACCCCTTTCGCTGCGGGGTCTGGGGAGCGCGGAATTTTATGCCTTCGTGTTGTTCAATTAGTTTCTATTCCGAGCTCCACTTCCTTCTTTTTCGCTTCCTCCTTTTTAGCGCCTTTTCTTCGCCTCTTTACTGCGCCTCTTTCTTGTTCGTTTTTCTGTTTCGTTATTTTTACTGGTGCTTCAACTGCTTCTACTGCTACTACTACTACTACTACTACTACTACTACTACTACTACTACTACTACTACTACTACTACTACTACTACTACTACTACTACTTCTACTACTTCTACTACTTCTACTACTACTACTACTACTACTACTACTCACCACCACCATCAGCACCACCACCACCACCACCACCACCACCACCACCACCACCACCACCAATACTCCAATTCATACTACTACTACTATCCCTTCTACTACTGCTTCTACTGCTATTACGACTTCTACTACTACTACTACCATTATTACAACAACTACTACTACTACTCCTACTACTTTTTACTCTTCTACTACATCTTTTCTCCCCCCCCCCCAACCCTCCTCTCTTGTTTCTTCCTCCCACTCCTTATCCGTTCCCCCTTCATTCCCTTTCTCTCACTCTCAGCATTTCCCTCAGATCTATAAACTCCAACTCCTCAGATACTCCCACGTCTCCGCCTTAACCAAAAAAAAAAAAAAAAAAAAAGGCAATATCTAGCAGCCGCCGTAGCCTCACCGGAGAATTTTATCTCATTTGCATATTAGCGTCGACATGTAATAGCAATTTCGCATAACGGCCTACATGATTTATTATGCGGCGATGCTCCTATAATGGGCGGGGGAGCGAGCTACGTGGGCGTCGGGGCTTGAACAGTCCTGGAAACCCCACGGCGCGCCCACGCCCCTGCGCCGGGCGAGAGGGCGTACGTGGCACCGCCTGTCGTCTCGCGAAGGCGGGGGTTTCCGCGCTTTGTTCGGGTAATTTACAGCCGATGTGCGGCGTCCGTGCTTTTCAGGGAGCGAGGAACCCGAAGCAACAGTTCTAACCTCAGCGCGCGGGATTTGCCATTTTCGTTTTGCAATAATGGAATCAGGGGGGAGATTGCACGCCCGTAAGAGCCTGCCAGGGCCCATTTCTCTCTCTCCCTTGTTCCCCCATCTTCCGTTGGCGCTGGCGGCCTCAAAATTGAAATATTGGCTCGGGCAGAACCCATATTCTCCTGATGGGGTCCACCGGGGGCTACTTTGCCTCCGCGCGGCGCCGTCCGTCAGGAATTGCATTTAGATATCAAATTTGGGCGCGCAGTCCCTCGGCCACTTTGATTGAATAATGGCGGTTTGAATGGAG
>NC_091553.1:7244505-7257005 GCF_042767895.1 Penaeus vannamei
GCCCCTTCCTCCTTTTCTTGTTACTGCTCCTACTCCAGCTCCTCCTTGTACTCTTTCCGCTCAACTTCGTCATCGTCATCATCACTCTCTTCCATCCTGTCTTCTTTCCTTTTACCCATATTTTTTTCTTAATTCCTCCGCGCCCCTTTTCGTCGAGAGTATGAACCCTTTTCCACATCGTTTTTTTTTCTTTTCTTTTCTTTTCTTTTCTTTTTTTCTTTTTTTTTTCCTTCACTCCGTGTCAGCTGAAGCCTCTTGATCCCTTTGCTAATCCAAACAGCGACCGCGGGGTTGGCTATGCTTGCACTCTCTTATCAAGAGTCTCAGCATACACTTGGGGTCTGTTCCTCATCGCTCCACTCTGGTCCCTCTCCGACCCCAGCAGGCCAGTCTCTGCTTCACATCCACCAGCGAAATCCCAACGCTAACATGACATCCGAAAAGACGATCCTCACCGCCCCTCCGACGCCCTCCGACGCCCCCTTTCTCCCCAAGCATCCCGCGACACATCATCTCCGGAGCCCCAGAAGCAGAAGGAGTCGCATGCCTCGAGGGTCGCCCCGTCCTGGCGCCCCAATCGACCCCTCCCCGGCCCTTAATCTGCCGCCGAATCTCTCCTGAGCCGTAATTAACACCAGGTCCCCAGATCGATTTCACCTTCGTCGGTATTGTAAGAGTTCCTTCAGGCATTCGGGATTATTTTCTGTGTAGCTGCCATTGTCACTGCTGTGCCCCCCCCCCCCTTCCCTCTCTCTCCCCCCCACACTTCACTTGGGAGATGAAGAGAGGAGTTCACACTGACGCTGTGTTTCGCCGTGTTATTCGCTGCGGAGCACTTGGCGAGAGCGAACTTCCCTTGCCTTGTAGCTTTACGCCGTCCGTTTTAGGGTCCGTACACTTTTACACCCTGAAATACACCTTCAGCCGTCCGTTTTAGCTTCCGTGCACTTTTACACCGTAAAATACACCCTCAGCCGTCCGTCTTAGCGTCCGTGCACCTTTACACCCTGAAATACACCTTCAGCCGTCCGTTTTAGCTTCCGTGCACCTTTACACCCTAACATACACCTCCAACACACACCATTCTCGGGGGCGCGTATCGTCACGAATCCAAAACAACAAACGTATTCCAGGAGCTGAGGATCGGGACGCTTAGACGCTCCGCAGGGCCGAAGGGGACGACTCCACACTCGACGGCGGGCGATAGATATAAATTTCTGGAGGCCTTGGTTGTCCATATATCACGGGGAGTGGTCGTCCATAGCAATAACGGCGACCTCCTGCTCATTCCAAGGGATCAATAGAGAGAGGAGTCCATCACTCTGCCGAAGGGGAGACGGACGGGGCGGATAGGCCGAGGAAGGGCATGGAAAGGGGGGCGGGGGGGGGGGGCGGAGGAAGACGGAGGAATTCAGATGAAACATGGGCTTCGGGCTTGACACGGCTCCCTCTCTCTCTCTCTCTCCTTCTTCTTCTCCGCTCTCCCCTTCTCTCGTCTCTTCTCTCTCCTCTCCACCCCAGCGATCGAGGGATGATGTGGTTACCTGTTCCTCCTCTTTCTTATCCTTATCCCCCTCTTCCCCCTCCCCCTACCCCACCTCCTCCTCTTTCTCTTCCTCCTCTCCCTCCTCCTCCTCCTCCCTTCTTCCTCCCCCCACCTCCTCCTCCTCCTCCTCCTCCTCCTCCTCCTCCTCCTCCCCCACCTTTTCCTCTCCCTCCTCTTCTTCCTCCTCCCTACCTCCTCCCCCCTCTCCTCTTCCTCCTCCCTTCCTCCTCCTCCTTCCTCTCTTCTTTCCCCTATCCAAGTCCCCATGTGCACCTTATCCCGGGGATCAGGCAGGCCTCTCTCGCCTCCCTTCTCCCTTCCTCGCTCCCTCGCCTCACCCTCGCCTCGTCTCGTCTCGGCTCGTTCTTGAGCGCATTGCTTGCCCTTCGCACCATTGTGTCGTCTTCATTTTCATATGTTGTGCCTTTTGTTGAGTCTGTTTTTTGTTTTTTGTTTTGTATTGCATTTCTGTTGCCTTTATATTTGTTGTTTTGGTTTTTTACGTTGTTATCATCAGCATCACATCCATCGTCATCATAATCATCAGTCATCACCTTTATTATTATTATCATCAGTCATTATCATCGTTATTATTATCACCACCATCATCATCAGTCATCACCATTATTATGTTATGATCATTATTATGACTATCATCTTTTTTCTTGCCCTCTTCCACCTCTCCTTTCTTTCCATCTTTTCCACCTACAATTTTTCTTCTTCCATCAACCATAGTGGAATTTCCCTTTTTATTTGTTTTTTCCTGTTTCCCTTTCGTATTTCTTTGTTACAGTTACATCGTTCTTGGAATCTTGACAGTTATGTTCTTTTATCTTTATTCGTCTTCATTTTCCATATTTATTATACATTGTCCTATTCCCCTCATTCTCCAAAGCCTTGTGTTATGTTTTTTTTTTTATCTTTTTTTCATCTTCATTTTCCTTATTTATTATACATTGTCTTATTCCCCTCGTTCTCCAAAGCTTTGTCTCATCTGTTATCATTTTTATCTCCATTTTCCTTATTTATTATTCACATTATCTTATTCCCTCGTTCTTTAAAGCCTTGTGTTATTATATCTTTTATCCTTCTTTCGTCTTCATTTCCCTTATTTATTATTCATTATCCTATTCCTCTCGTTTATCAAAGCCTTGTGTCTCTCATAGCTTCCGTCTCAGTCTCTGTTCATCCTCGTCCTTCTTGTCTGCCTTGGATTATCCACTTGTACTTCGTCCACTGTCTTCGTTTATCCGGTTCTTCCTTCTCTCTCTCTCTCTCTCTCTCTCTCTCTCTCTCTCTCTCTCTCTCTCTCTCTCTCTCTCTCTGTCTCTCTCTCTCTCTCTCTCCACTTCATCCTCTGTTCATCCACCTCATCCTGCCTCTCCACCTCATCCTCTGTTCATCCACCTCATGCTCTCTTCATCCGCTTCATCCTGCCTATCCACCTCATCCTCTCTTCATCCACCTCATCCTCTCTTCATCCACCTCATCCTCTGTTCATCCACCTCATTCTCTGTTCATCCATCTCATTCTTTGTCCATCCACCTCATTCTCTGTTCATCCACCTCATCCTCTCTTTATCCACCTCATCCTCTGTTCATCCACCTCATTCTCTGTTCATCCATCTCATTCTCTGTCCATCCACCTCATCCTCTCTTCATCCACCTCATCCTCTCTTTATCCACTTCATTCTCTGTCTATTCACCTCATCCTCTGTCTATCCACCTCATCCTCTGTTCATCCATCTCATTCTCTGTCTATCCACCTCATCCTCTCTTCATCCACCTCATTCTCTGTCTATCCACCTCATCCTCTCTTCATCCACCTCATCCTCTCTTCATCCACCTCATCCTCTCTTCATCCATCTCATCCTGCCTATCCACCTCATCCTCTCTTCATCCACCTCATCCTGCCTATCCACCTCATCCTCTCTTCATCCCTACCCCTCCTTCCTCTACCTCGTTGCCTCCTCATTTACCTCCTCCGCCTCCATCTCTGTCCCTTAATCTCGCTCTCATGTTCTCATCTCAGCTGATTGACTGTTATTGCTTCCTGTTTAATGTCCTCACAGGTAAAACCTTACTTTACCTTCATTTACATGACTAAAATATAAGTGTGTGTGTGTGTGTGTGAGAGAGAGAGAGAGAGAGAGAGAGAGAGAGAGAGAGAGAGAGAGAGAGAGAGAGAGAGAGAGAGAGAGAGAGAGAGAGAGAGAGAGAGAGAGTACGCGTGTGTATGTGCGTCGGCGAGCGCTAAATTGCAACACACGCAAGCGAGCTCATGTGCATGTACATTTTCGTCGGCGGGCCCTAAGTTCCCGAGGGCAGCGAGCGCGGTTCCCGACGGGCGAGTGCCGGGTCGGCCGACAGAGGTCAGAGGGGGCCCCGTGACTACCGTTTCAGTCGGCATTCCAGCTCTCGAGATCGTCGGGCGGGAGGGGGGTGGGGGGATGGGGGGCGCACGGCTACCCCCAGACCACCCGTTCGCTACATCCACAGGTGACATTAAGGCTGAAAATACTTTGCTGTTCCAGTCACCCCTGCGCTCTTTGATGATGAGTGCGTAAGGTTCATATTGCTCTGGCGTTCATTAGCACTAAACACTGGTACTTCGTGATCCCCGGCGAGTTTTTGTCTTACGAGCGGAGTGTGGCAGCGGGCTTCGTTGCTGTCTTGTTTTCTCTATATATTTTATGAGCGTTTTCTGTAGTTATTTTTTCGCTCGAGAGTTTTCTCCGAGGTGCCCCGACTCGCGGCGTTATCGCTGTAGGGAATTGTATAAAGGAAAACGATGATAATGATTAAATATAACCACGAAACGCCTCTATCAGCTCTTCGGGTCTTTATAACCTGTGAACATTATAACCGTCCCCGGAGAATCTGCCTTTTGCTCGAGCCTTCAAGACAGAGGATCAGATGCTACAAAGGGCAAAATAAAACAGCAGGGAATGCTTTTCACCTGGACGCGGACTACCTTTTTGCGTGTGCATTTGGCCGCGATACCCGGTTGATAGACAGTAGATGGGTGTTTTTTTGTTTTGTTTTTGTTTTTTGTTGTTTTTTTGGCTTATCGAAGGCTTGGGGGAGTTCCTTTGCGCGTGTTGTTGCACTATGCTGCCGTATCACAAAGGTAGATAGAGAGGACAACACGCTTAATGATTTGTGAATCGCATGGGCTATCAATTTTTGTAAACGTCGAGGAGTAGGACGGCCGGTGTAGTACGGTCGGCGCTCACCAGGGGTCTCGCTCAGTCGGCTGCGGCGCTCCGGCGTGCCCAGCGACATACACTTTGTATCACACCTCATCACGCCTTGGCTCGCTTTCTCATCAATCCGGGCCGAGTTTTGTCCCTTGTTCGCCGGTTCCTCGCTCGCCGTGCCCTCCGAATTTGCAGCGAAAATGCGAACTTCTCACTGGAAATGTCTGGGCAGAACACAACTGCGTCCAGCTCATGCAGCGCAGCGGGGTTCCGCGGCGTCTCGTTGCGGTACATCCCGTACAACTTTGCTTCGTTCTGGAACAACACGTCGGTCCTTCCCGAGCCGAGTGTTGCGGCCCCCCGAGTGAAAACAAAAGACCAACAACACTAATGGACGAAACAAAAGCACGCGAGAAGAGCTGAGAATGGTCAACACAGAGAAACTCCAAGATCCACTCGCGCTGAATTTTATCTGCCCCCAGCTGAGCTTTATGTGCGCTTAACCTGTTCTCGTTTCTTCCGAGGATGGTGGGATCTCTCAGGCGACGGTATGCGACTTTTGTTTGAGTCCACGTACTCCCAATATTTCGTGGGACCATGTAATTGATGGCTCCCAGATGTTAATGCCGCGCACGAAGATTTTTGGGAAAATGGCTAAACGTTTGTTACGATGAACCACCATGGGGTCGCCGTGATAAGATGCCTCGATTAAGGCTCGGCCGCGTTTAATAATATCATAAAAGTAAGAAATGAAGAAATACGCCGCAGAGTCTGACAGCCTCCCAGGGTGTTCGGGCGGAGATGAGGGAGACGGAGAAGATCGGGAACATGAGAGAGAGAGGATAATATAAGGGAGCTGGGATTATAATAGAATAAGTGCGGAAATTCGGCATTCGGGATGTTAATTGCGATTCTGAAATGTTATACGATGCCTGACGAAATAGAATAAAAACAGGCATGGCATTCCTATAGGTATTAGTCCGAGTTCGCATCACAGCCACAGAACAGAAGGAACGCGCCGCTGCAGATACAATCTCCTGAAGAAGATACGACGTTAGCACTGTGGTACGCGCAGGAGGCGCACGAGTGGCCGACGACTTTCGTTCAAGGAAGAGCGCGTCGGCACCTGCCTCGCCGTCTTGGTTACAGAGGGCGAGCGTCTGCCTCCTCCTGCAAGGGCCTCTGGCCGCGGAGGGGCGGGGACCACCAACGAATGTGAGCCACAAAATTATTTCATTGTCCTATTAAAATATGGCCTTAGGCTGAGTTGAATCGATACGTCTGATGTTGCGAGGGCCGTCGGAGGCGCTGCCCTCGCGTGCTGGACAGCGGCCTGGAAGGAGAGCGCCCGACTGGGATTTAGCTGGATGGAGGAGAATGGCCCGGCTGCTGCAGCTGCGGCAAGGAAGCGGTGACGGAGGAGATGGTTCCTGCAGATGGAGCAGCACGCCGTATCAATGGACGCGCACCTGGAAGGGCGCAGCGAGCCGCCGCGGCCGCCGGATTCCAAGGCCGCCTCCCGCCGGGCCTGACGCCGATGACGGGCGACAGGCGAGAGGGACGACGGGTCCGCGGCCGCCACGACCCGCCACGCCGGCGCTAAAGCAATCCTGCATGCTTGTCACTGCCAAAGCCGCAATGCCACCTCGCTAAAGGCCAGGATGGTAAATTATTCTTCGCGCCAAGGGTCTTCCTCGCACTATAGGATCCCTTCCGAGGAGACGGCGCAGGATGCAGGCCACACCGGCTCTCTGTCAGTCTCGGCCACCTATTGAGGCAGGCATCGTCGGCACTCGCTGGGAAATGACGAAGCGAACAGAAACTTAAAAGAGGAAATTGTTAGTTAATCTCATTGTGTAGTACGCACACTAGACGGCTGCAGTGGTACCAAGGGCAAGGAGGAGGATATTGTCCGCGTAGTCGAAAAGCCAAGATTTTATATCAGTTAGTATTAAGAAGTCTTAAGAGAGATTTCATTCTAAATACTTTTGAACATTTCTCTGTGCTGGAAACTTAGCTTAGCGGCTTCGAGGGGCAGCGGGCCAGGGCCTTTGCCTCTTAGCCACGAGAAATCCCCGGGAATTAAGACTTACAGCGTTTGTTGTGGCCGAGCCTGGGCTTAGAGGTTTCATCGGGTAGATCTCGCACATGACGCACTGGAATATAAATAGAAAGAATCCGGCGTATTGTGCTCGTGTGCGGAGCCGGAGGAAGGGAGGCGGGAGGGGGCAGTGTTTTTAGCAAGGGGAGGAGAAAGACAGCGACATGGTCCTCCTGGTGGAGCGAGGGAGATTAGCAGACAGGGAATAGGTCGCGGGGGGAGAAGGGAAGACATGCAGCATCTTCTAGGGGGAACAGGATTGTGAAGGCAACAGCGGACGGGATAAAGGAAGGTAGGGGGGGAGGAGGGAGGGCGGACGGGGCAACGCCAGGGTAAGTGGGGAGTGCGGGGACTTGACTTTGACGTGAGGTGGGCGGCTGGGCGGAGGACGACGTCGAGGCGCGTTACTTGCGGTGAGGTGAGCACATTGTGGTAGATCGCCCCCCCCCCTGCACCCCCCTCTCCCTCTACCTTACCTTGTTTCTCCCTCATCTGCTCGACACATCATGCGCCTCCCCCTCCCTCGCCCTCCCTTCCCCTCTCCATCTATCTTCTCGCTCTGATGATTTACACACAAGTTTTCTCTTTATCAATGTGATCTGCTGCCGCCTTTTCCCAACCGCCATTGACGCTATTCCCAGCCCCCCCCCCCTCCCTATTCCACCGCCAGTCCTGCCTTCCTTCGACAGGCAAATCCTCCCACCCGCAGGAAATCCTCACATCCTGATGAGCGATTCATGCACTGTTGCCATTATTTGTATCAATCCGCTCGTGTTCGTAGGATTGAGAGATAGAGTTGTCGACGGGCACAGCTCTGCCTCTCGATCAAGCGCCGGGACAGCCGCGCTCCCCAAACCGCCGTTGTGTTCGCGAGACAAACAAGCGATCTCGGGCCGCGACGGAAGGCAGCGGGAGAAGGAGGAGGAGGACGCCGCCCGGACTCCTAGTCGGCGCTGGTGATGGATCGGCGGAGGAGGAGCCCAGGTGCGGAGCCACGCGGGTTATCGTGCGGGAGCGGCGGCTGCGACGTGGCCGGGGTGCGGGAGGAGGCCGAGGCGGAGCGCGGGAGGCCAGGCACGGTGGTCGTCGCTTGTAAAGGAACCAGTATGCATGGTAAAGGCGGGGGCAACAGGTTCAGAGATTCATTAAATTAGAATAGACAGTAGATACATTTTTGGATGGAGGGGGGGGGGGGCAAATGTATTCAATGCGCTTTATTTGTAGGAGGAAATGGTGTAATAGAAGGAACCGAAAGGTCCAGGAAAGTATAAGAACTTGAAGGGATGTTCATTATTTAGCGTGACACCCCGCCATCTGTCCCTTTCCAAACCGCCATTCATCCCTCGGGCCGACGGGACTGCAGCTGGAGAACGAAAGGTGACTCAAGACGGGACAGCGGAAGGTTTCGGTAGCCGGCAAAGAAATGAACAGTAGCGAGGACCCCTTAGACCGGTCCTGTGGCCTCTGGTATCCTGCGGGATTACTCGGGAGGCGAGAGAGCCGTCGCAGGCGGAGGAGGGGAGAATCGGAGGGAAATGAGGGAGGGAGGAGGAGGTGCCAAGCGCTTGGGTGCCTCGGGTGCAACAGGCGGAGGCCCGAAGGAGTGATCAGCGGCGGCGGAGGAAGCTGCCTTAGAGAGATGAGCGCGCATTCGAACGCCAAAGGATTAGGAAGAGAGCAGGTGGAGTGGTGGGGGGGGGGGGGCGCTGACGTAGGTTTTTATTCCTTGGGGTTAATCATCCGTTTCCTCCTGGACCGTCCGGCGGGTATTTTGGGCGTATTGTTGCTGACCTTCAGGGAGTCGCCCCGTCGACGTCTTCATCTGCCGACGGACGACGCCGACCCGCGCCCTCGCCGCCTGGGCCTCGGCGCGCGCAAGATGGAGGCCTTGCTCTAATGCACACACACACACGATATATATGTATATGTGTGTGTGTGTATATATATATATATATATATATATATATATATATATATATATATATATTTGTTTACCTATTTTACTTATTGATATATATGTGAATTTATTCGTTTATTTATATAAATAAATTGATAAATTATATATATGTATGTATATATGTTATATCCATATACATACATATATATGTATACATATATATATATATGTATATATATATATATATATATATATATATATATGTGTGTGTGTGTGTGTGTGTGTGTGTGTGTGTGTGTATGTGTACATATATATGTATACATATATATATATGTATACATATATATATGTATATATATATATATATATATATATATATATATATATATATATACATATATATCCATACATATATATATATGTATGGATATATAAATGTGTATGTATATGTATGTATATATATGTGTATATGTATATATGTATTTATATATATATATATAAAATATACATAATATATATAATATATAATACATAATATATATATAATATATATTATATAATATATATGATATATATATATATATATATGTATGTATGTATGTATGCATTTATAAACACACTCACTCACTTCCCTATATATATATATATATATATATATATATATATATATATATATATATATTTATATATATATATATATATATATATTGTGTGTGTGTATATATATATATATATATATATATATATATATATATATATATATATATATATATATATATTATATATATATATATATATATATATATCACATTCATACATATATTTATATGTTTACATATACATAAATATATACATACATTCACGCATATGTGTGTGTATAATATAATATAATATATATAGAAAGACAGGCCTATGTTTCTCACTCAATCCAATTTACGACTCCCTTCGCCTGTGACTTCTGCAACGCCTCCGCGCGCCGGGCCGCTCCCCCCCCCCCCTCGCCCCAATGCCTCCGAGGAGGAACCTGTGCACCTCCGCAGCGGCGCCGCAGGTGGAGCTTCACGCCAGCGTCTCCCGGGCCGGTGCTCCGCCCTTGCTGCCCGCCTCACGTGCTTCATGTAACCTGGATTAATTGCGACAGCTCACGGGATTTTGCGCTCGTAATATGAAGAAAATCCAAGCTAATCTAATTACTGTATGTCTGGCGGCCTGCGAGGCGGAGCGCTCCTCTGGCGGCGGCCGGATAACCGACCGGGTGCGCGAGGCTCCCCTGCGCCGACTGCGCCGAAATCCAGTTTGTCCCGAGGAGATGGTACTGCAGATAATTGGTTATAAAAAGTAATTAATTAAATGCTATCAAGGCATCAGTGTCTGATCACATCAGCGTTTTGTCAACGGTGTATCTCGAAGCGACGACTGCGGTCAAACTTTTATCTTAGTAAAACTGTCTCAGCGCTCGTACTGGCCTCGCACCGCCGCGTCTTCATGTGTGGTCGACCCCCTACACTCTGTTCATTACCATAAACGTTCGCTCGCCGCCCCAGCAGCTTTAATTGGCATGGGCGCGATACTTTGTGATAGCGTGCGAGCCCGTGGTCGCGGGAGGGCGGCGCTGGCAAGGCGAATCCGGTGAACTTGGCTGCCATGTTAACGACACGGGAGAGGAGAGGCGCCCCCCGGTCCTCGCCGCGACCCTTCTTCATCTTCGTCCGCCGCTCGTCATCCTCATGCCCCACACAAACTTTTCCCCCATCAACATCTATCTTCATCCTTCATCTCTAAAGCCAACCGAGTCCGAGAAAAAAGGGCTCGGAGACAGATGCTATCTCGACCCTCAAGAATCCCAGCTTGCTCGACGCGCGGCGCCCTCGCGCCCTCAAAATGCGAGGCCGTAATTGAGCCTTCGAGTCCCAGCGATACACCGCTGAGGGATATCCAATCACGGCACTGGACTCGCGCCAGGACGAAGCGCCGAGAATTGAGAAGGAATTCGTGGTCGGAAGGCGGCCGTCTGGGACGCTCCTCCCTCATCCTCTTCCTCAACTTTGTATTAACTCATCATCCTTATTTTTGGCTCACTTTCATTCCCTGCCTTGTCTTCTCCCTTTCTTATTCGTCTCCCTTTGTGGCTGCGCGCTCGCCCTCCGCCCTCGCCCGGCCGGGCTGCGCCTCCCCCGCCTGATTAATACTCCAGTAATAGATTTTTAGGTCTGGCTGTCGAGGGAGACCACCTTGATGGCGCGACCACTTCCCCGGCCGTCCGCCGCGCCATCTCGGGCGAGTGTGCACTTTTATGGCCCTTCTTGCTCTCTGCGTCCGCCAGGCGTACATTTTTATTTATATTAGAAATGGAATGCGGTTCGCGATGGAGCTCGAAGAAAGTTCGGCAAAAAAGAAGGGATCGAGTGTGATGGACAAAGGGACGTGGGACTCGGCCGGAGGAATGCGACGTCGGAGGTCACGGCCGAGCCCTGTCGTTGGACTCCGTCGCGGCACTTGCACTGCTGTTCTCACTCATCCATCTTCCTCTCGCCATTTTGTTGCGGTGTCCACGGGACGGAGCGACGCCTCGGCACATCCGGCTCTTGTAGGGTCGGAGAAAATTGAGGTGGGAGAGGGAGGGGGAGGGGGTGTGCGAGGGGTGGGGGCGGGGGGCTGGAATTCCGTTCACTTCGTCGAACAGATTTTAAGGTCGGGGTTCTCTTGAGGCGAAACAATCACCGCGGCGTTAGACCTGACGAAGCATCTCCTCGGAACTTCCCCATCGCCCTCATAAAACTTTGGAAAGAGCCATTGTAAACTTTCGCGTTATACATATGAAGACGAACACCTGGAAACATAATTAGCATAGTACCAGCCGTCGTCTTGATTACCTCACGAGGCAGGAAACTCGTAAAACAGCGGCTGCGAAATAATAGAGGAGGCTTTGCAGACTCCCTCTTCTAGTCCTCTCCTAAGGGGGAAGGTCGACAACGCTTCCATGATGTGATCTCCGTGGATTGGGTCGTGTCTGTGTAACAGTGACAATACATTTGCATGCCGCCAACATCCCTTAAGCCCCTTCCCTCTCTGACCTCCTCGCGCACCCCACCTAACCCTTTGTCTTCACGCCCATTTAATCCCTTGTCCTTACCTCCGCCTGATTCGTCGTACACGCCCACACCGAGCCCCTCGCCTTCATCCCTACCTGACCTCACGCCCTCACCCCCGAGTGATCCCCCGCTCTCGACGCGCCCTGAACCAGATTCGTTCCTCCAGCCTTCGTCTCTCGGCTTCTCTCCCCGGGTTGGGTCCTCGTCCTCCACCCAGTTCCCTCTCGCTTGGAGGACGATCTTGGGATTCTCTGATTCTTTTTTTGTGTGTTTTAAGAGAGAGCCACCGTCGTGTCGGGTGGTGGTAGGCCGACCCGAGCGCGCGACCCGAGACTAGCCCACCGGGGAAGACCTCACGGACCGCTGCCCACGGAATCTAGCTCTTCCCTCCTCCTCTTCCTTCCCTCTTCATCCCCCGCGCACACATTGTCTTTCTATCCCTGGATGCGTTGGATGTCTCTGCGTCTTGTCATACTCCCGTCGAAGGCTGGTGCTCGACGGGGACCCAGAAGGAGCGGGCGATTCCACATTCTTAAGATCTCCCTTGATTTCTTCTCGTGTTCTCCTCCACTTTTCTCTTCCACTCGCGATGAATGAAGGAAGGAAATAGTGTTAAGTTCTGGTTTTGTTCCATCTTCAACCGAGCGCGTTGATATAGAGAATAC
>NC_091553.1:7262005-7297005 GCF_042767895.1 Penaeus vannamei
AGATAAAGAAAACAAATCAGAAGAAAATAAAGAAAGAAAGAAAACAGAATCAGAAGAAAAAATAAAAAAAAAAAGAAAACAAATCAGAAGAAAGATAAAGAAAGAAAGAAAACAATCACAAGAAAAATAAATAGATATAGAAAACAGAATCAGAAGAAAAAATAAATAAAGCAAACAGAATCAGAAGAAAAAGAGATAAAGAAAGAAAACAGAATCAGGAATAAAAGACGTTTGTGGTTATGTTAAGAGACTCGGGCTACCGTAAGAATAATGGGGATGGAATATGCCAAGGGGTAGCGGGGGCAGGGACTGTAAAGCGAGCAGGGAGTCCCTTGGCTTCCTCAGCATCAACGCAAGGCCCTGTCTGTCGAACGAAGGAAGGGGAGACATTAAATGTTGTTTTCTTGAATTAAGAGGGTAGAGGAAATTGAGAGATTTAAGTAGTGAAGAGGGAAGGGCGAGGGAGGGAGGGAGGGTATGTGGAGGAGGGAAGGGGAAGTGGAGGGAGGGAAGGAGGGAAAGGGGGAAGGGGAAGTGGAGGGAGGGAAGGAGGGAAAGCGGGAAGGGGGAAGTGGAAGAGGAAGGGGGAAGGGGAAGTGGAGGGAGGGAAGGAGGAAGGGGAAGCGGAGGGAGGGGAGGGAAAGGGGGAAGCGGAAGTGGAGGGAGGGAAGGGGGGAAAGGGGGAAGGGGAGTGAAAGGGAAATAGGATTGGTCTGTAGTATTTGAACGATTATGGTGTAGTCAGCGATCGTCGTAATTTTTACTGGATATCTGAGATTTATAGTGACCTTATTTTTTATATCTGTTTTGAATGAAAGTTTAAAAGAAAATCAATAGTTCCCGCTCTCTTTTTGTATGTGCATTTCACACACACATACATACAAACGCGCGCGCACACACACACACATACACACTGTAGATTATTTATGTGCTTACATAATATACACATGATTTTACAGCGATCTAATTTATTTTTCTCTCTCTTTCCAGGTATGTCGCCAGCGTTTCCCACCGCCACAGGATCCACATCAGGTATGGAGGATTCTCTTATCGCCCAGAACGTTGATCAGTATAATTTGTCGTAAGCTTTTAATGTGCGCTTGATTGGCCAGTCTGTGTGCTTTGCATGCCGCCGCCGCCACGCCCAAATAGAGCCAACAACCTGTTACCTTGACGCTCGTTCGACTGTTTAACTGGTCGGTCCGGGAGGTTATTTAGAGCAGGCTGCACCCCCTCTCTCTCTATCTATCTATCTCTATCTATATCTCTCTCTTTCTCTTTCTCTCTCTCTCTCTTTCTCTTTCTCTTTCTCTTTCTCTTTCTCTTTCTCTTTCTCTTTCTCTTTCTCTCTTTCTCTCTCTCTCTCTCTCTCTCTCTCTCTCTCTCTCTCTCTCTCTCTCTCTCTCTCTCTCTCTCTCTCTCTCTCTCTCTCTCTCTCTCTCTCTCCCTCCCTCCCTCCCTCCCTCCCTCCCTCCCTCCCTCCCTCCCTCCCTCCTCCAGCCTTGCCTCCGGGGCCGTGTGAAGCCACAGGGGTTGAGGAGTGCTGGGGCTCGAGTCGCTTGTGTCCCCCGCGTGAAGTGTGCGTCGCCCAAGAGGTCCTCTGTGAGAACAATACCTCCTCCAACGCCGCCACTTGTCAGGACTTAACCGAGCCACGCCTCCCCCCTCCCTCTGCTTCTCCTCCCTCTCCTCCCCCTCCTCCTCCTCTTCCCGTCCGCCGAAGTCCTCCCCCTCCCCCTCCCACTCCCACCCCCGTGACACTTCCTGCCTGCGACCGCTTGTGTTAAAATATAAGCCCCTGTAAGAGTCTTTTTAAAAAAAATCCTCGTTTCCTTTACTTATGTGAGATTTGGTAAACTACCTTCTACTTGTTTTCTTTTTTTAAATTCCTTTGGATCTTTGATTCCAACCACTTGTTGACGTTGATGCGTTTTTGTTATTTTTTTCTCCCTCTCTCTCTCACCTCTTCAGCTGTACATGCTTTGTCAATTTATCTTTTGATATATATTTTTTGTGAGATTACTTATGCTCCGTGGCGTCTTATCGAAAGGTTCTATCGCGCCCGAAAATGCCCTTTTGTTGTCCAGCTGAGTGGATACAACCGGCCCATTGCTGCACATTGCACCTGGCTCCGTCGCTTATCAGGCTTTATTATGAGCAAGCAAGTAGTTCGTCTCTCGGGGCGGCGATGGAGTGGGCTCGGGACACATGCAAATCATATTAAGTGATATTCCGTGTCGGGCGTGCGGGCGTGGGGTCGTGTCTGGTGAGGCAGATGACTCTTGGGCGAGCAGGTAATTACAAGGTCATTGAGTTCCTTCCAGTCGGATAAAAGGTAGGTAAATGCGCTGGCCAGGCTGGGAGGCAGAGACAAAGACGCGGGTTCATGTCATGACTCCGTGTTGTTAATGGACTCTAGTGGTCGAGGCGGCCTGACCCCTACACTGAGGGGGGAGGGGGAAGGGGGGAAGGGAGGGGGTGCACTCGGCCTTCGCACTAAAGTAGACTTCACTTTTGATGTGGCGGAAGGGAGGGTGGGGGGAGAAGAGGGGAGGGGAGAGGAATACTGTGCACTCTCCGAGCTCAGCAAGTGCGTGTGTCACTCCCGCTGCTGAAGATGTTATATTCGCTTCGTCCCGCGGCGTGAGATTCAAACGGATCCCTCGGGGGAGTAGCGGAGGCTGAGGAACGCTTTGTGGCGAGATTCGAGGCCCGAGACGCCGCCGCTGTCGGTATGCGCGCCGCCGGGGACGCCTGAGAGTGCGGGAGGACGGCGGCGTCGCAGATATGGCGGGCGGGGGCGAGGGCGGCGGGTGGGGCGGGGAAGGGGGGTTAATGGACGTCGAGGGAGGGCCCGGCAGAGAGAGTAATTATTTGCGGTTTATCTGCTCGAGTCGTGTGACGGCAGTTTTTGATGAAGCTGATGGGAATGTTCTGGTTGAATATAATACTTGGCGAGGGGGTTGGGGGCGGCCCGGGTAAGTGTTGATGCGCGGTCATGGCCGACGTCGGAGCGCCCTTGGGGACTGGCAGCGCCGTTTAGGGGAAGTGCCACGGGCGCGGCGGCGGCGGCGGCGGCGAATCACCCGCCATAAACTTGCACAAGAAACTCCGAAATCGCCTGCCTGTCTGCCGCTTCTGGGTCTGCCGCAGTCTGGCCAATATTTCCGCGAGTTGATAAGATCCTCCCTAAAGTTACAGTTGTGTTCAGGTTACAGTGCAGATATTGTGTCGTGCTTTATAAGGTTTGCTTTATGAGCGCACGCCGAGGCCCCGCCCCTCCGCGCTGTATAAGGCTAATGTATCCCCCGCGCAATTATCGCACCATTTCATGCCCCCGCGAACGTAATACACTTATCAAGAAATGGCCCGACCTCCCCCCCTCCCCTCCCCTCCCCTCCCCCCTTCCCCTCGCAACCGGCCGGCCTGGGCATGAGCGAGTCCGGCAGTCACCCTGATTAGCTCAGAAGGCTGCCGGCGCTGAGACTGCCTTTATCGGAGCCCGGGATGCTGCGCCCGCTCTCAGGAGGCTCCGCGGAGGCTCCTTCCGCTGCCTCCTGCGGTCGACGCTGCTCCTCCCGCTGTCGACCGTAGACGCTGCTCCTCCTGCTGCCTCCTGCGGTCGACGCTGCTCCTCCCGCTGTCGACCGTAGACGCTGCTCCTCCTGCTGCCTCCTGCGGTCGACGCTGCTCCTCCCGCTGTCGACCGTAGACGCTGCTCCTCCTGCTGCCACCTGCGGTCGAAGCTACTCCTCCTGCTGCCTCCTGCGGTCGACGCTGCTCCTCCTGCTGCCTCCTGCGGTCGACGCTGTTCCTCCTGCTGCCTCCTGCGATCGACGCTGCTCCTCCCGCTGTCGACCGTAGACGCTGCTCCTCCTGCTGCCTCCTGCGGTCGACGCTGCTCCTCCTGCTGCCTCCTGCGGTCGACGCTGCTCCTCCTGCTGCCTCCTGCGATCGACGCTGCTCCTCCCGCTGTCGACCGTAGACGCTGCTCCTCCTGCTGCCTCCTGCGGTCGACGCTGCTCCTCCTGCTGCCTCCTGCGGTCGACGCTGCTCCTCCTGCTGCCTCCTGCGGTCGACGCTGCTCCTCCTGCTGTCGAAACTACTCCTCCTGCTGCCTCCAACGGTCGACGCTGCTCCTACTGCTGCCTCCTGCGGTCGACGCTGCAGCGGCTCGAGGATCCGGCGGCCCTGTTGTATGTGGCGGAGGGAGCGAGCGAGAGCGACAAATATACTTATATACTCTCGCGCACACACACACACGCGCGTTTGTGTGTATGTATGGATGTATATGTTTAAATAGAGAGATACAGTGATCCATAAATAAAGAAGCGATACATACGGAAAGATATAGACATACATATTTGTATACAGACATACATACATATATATGTACCCAGACACATGGATAGATTAATAGATATGTATATATGTATGTATTATATATGTTCACATAAGCATGTAGAGTGTGCGAACACTGGAATATTCAAAGACTGGATTAATTCAAATAATTTTCAGTAACTTTTAACATATCCACGGCTGAAATATTAAAAGTTGCTTTTGCAATTAACTTTATTATGATTACTCAGGAGTAACGCCAATCATGATCTTGAACTGATTAACATTTTTGCGTCCGTCGAATGCAACAATTCGGACACCGTCATCGTAGTGCAACCCCGGGGGAGATGGGGGGGGGGGAGACCCTTAAAATATATATATATATATTTCGAATATCTGTCGTTTCGCCCCTCGCGCAGTCCGGATTTCCGAGGCGCAGGTCGTGTGCGCGGCGGCGGCGGGAGCGACCCCAGGGGAGGAGGCTGGAACGAAAATCCCCGAGGTCTGGGGTTTGCCACCGGCGTTTACACTCGCTTGCACCCGCCGGCCGCCCCTCCAGATTTAATCAGCATTTCGCACGGGCGTCTAATGAAGAACAGGACGATGCACTTAGGCTGGCCAGGCCGTGCGGGGGGGTGGGGGGGGGATGGGGCGGCACGGCGGAGGCGGCGGCGGCGGCGGCGCGGTTCACGTCTCAAGGTTTAGGGTTGGGGGAAGAGGATAGGGGTAGGGGAGTGGAGGGTAGGGACGAAGGGGAAGAGGGAAAGGGGGAAGGGCAAGGGAGGGAAGGAGGGAAGGGGAAGAGGAAGGGAAACGGGGATAGGGGGAGGGGAGGGGAAGAGAAACGGGGATAGGGGGAGGGGAGGGGAAGGGAAAAGGGGATAGGGGGAAGGGCGAGGGAGGGAGGGATAGAAGGGGGAAGAGAAAGGGAGAACGAGAAGTAGAAGGAGGGAAAGGGAGAAGGGGAAGTAGAGGAAGGGAAAGGGAGAAGAGAGGGGGAGGGAGGGGAAAGGGGGAGGGGGTGGCTAGCCAGGGGAGTGGGTCGTCTCGGGATTGTGGATGTGCGCTCAAGTGTGGCCACGGCAGGCAGGAGAGGAAGGGTGGAGGGGGGGGGGGCCAGAGGAAGGGTGGAGGGTGGAGGGGGGCACAAGAAGGGTGGAGGGGGGGCAGAGGAAGGGTGGAGGGGGGGGCAGAGGAAGGGTGGAGGGTGGAAGGGGGCAGAGGAAGGGTGGAGGGTGGAAGAGGGGCAGGGGGGACAGAGCCAGGCATAGGGCGAGGCAAAGGGACCAAGGAATCTGCCGACGACGAGCCTACGGGGCCGAAATAACCCGTGGATGCGGAACCCGGTAAGCTCTCGCCAATGAATGGATGATTATTTATGTATGATTAATTGGCCCGCTGGTGAAGAAGCGCTAATTCGGAAGATCATGAGTTTCACGGGGAACATGAGGCCGTGGTTGGGAGGGAACATGAAGAGGAGAACAGGGAGGAGAAAATGTCTTTCGAACGACGCACACACACACACACACACACACACACACACACACACACACACACACACACACACACACACACACACACACACACACACACACACACACACACACACACACACACACACACACACACACACACACACACACACACACACACACACATACACACACACATACACACACACACACGCACACACACACGCACACTCACACACACACGCACTCACACAATCACACACACACACATACACACACACACACACACACACACACACACGCACACACACACGCACACACACACACATACAAACACACAAACAAACAAAGTAAATTAAATAAAATAGGTAAATAAGAATAGATAAATAGATAGATATATAGATAAATATTGGTTTTCAAACGACTACTTGTGTGTAGTTCCTCCGACACAAATTTTCAAACAGGAAAAATTAGAAAAAAAAAAAAACTTCAGGTCTAAGACTAAGGCATGGGATGGGCGTTGATTATGCAAAAGAAATGACGGTGCGCGAGGAAGTAAAAGAAGATGGAAACGGATATAAACTGATGGATTAACCAGCAGGAGGATTTTTAAGTAGGATGTCTCGTCCTCTCGATTCTTCCTTCGTCCCCCCACCCCCTTGCAGCACCTCCTTCCTTCTTCCCTCCTTTTAATGGTACCCTTCAATTCCCTCCTCCCTCCCTTTTCTGCTACCCCTCAATTCCCTCCCCTCCCTTTTCTGGTACCCTCAATTCCCTCCACTCCCTTCTCTGCTACCCTCCTTCCCTCTTTCTCCCTTTTCTGGTACCCCCAATTCCCTCCTCCCTCCTTTTTCTGGTACCCCCAATTCCCTTCCCTCCTTGCTACCCCCCTCCCATCCACTTCCTTCCATGCTACCCTCCTTCCATCTTCTTCCCTTTTCTGGTACCCCCCTTCCCTCCCCTCCCTTTTCTGGTACCCCTTAATTCCCTCCCCTCCTTCTCTGCTACCTCCCCCTTTCCTCTATCCTAGCACCCCCCCCCCTTTCCTCTATCCTAGCACCCCCCTTTCCTCTATTCTAGCAACCCCCTCCCTTCCCTCCCCCCATCCCTGGTAGCCCCCTCTCCACCCTTCCCTCCTTGCTACCCCCCTCCCATCCATCCCCCTCCATCCATGAGTCCCTGAGTCACTCCAAGGGAACCTCTAGCCCCTCTCCCCCACCCCCCACCCCACCCACCCACCCCAAGTATTTAATGGAATATTTTTGAGAGCGTCCGCTGTCCCCCACCACCACCACCCCCACCCCCACCCCACCCCACCCCACCCCCTCCTGAAGCCCAGGTCCTTCGACGGATCTGGGTGGCCCGGTGGCTTCAAATGGACGTGGGCGGCGCGGAGAGAAAGGACTCAGAGCGGGGGCCCGTGAGGAGGAGCGAGGATGCGGCAACATATGATGCTTGAGGGCGGATGGGGGAGGAGGGAGGGAGGAGGGGGGGAAGGGGTTGCAATCACGTCCCACAATGACCGCACAAATATTGGTCAAAATAAGCCAGCCCGGCGGAAAAGGTCATGGAGGAGGAGGAGAGGGTGGGGGTGGTCGGAGGAGGGGGAGGAGAGGGGGAGGGTAGTTGAGGAGGGGGAAAAGGAGGAGGAGGGAAGAGAGGGAGGAGAAGAATAAAGGGAAGAGAGGGGGAGGAGGATAAAGTGGAGGAAGGGGAGAGGAAGGAAGAAGAATAAAGGGAAGAGAGGAGGAGGAGGAGGAGGAGGAAGCAAAAGAAGTGGTAGGAGGGGGGAGGGGGAGGGAGATGAAGAGGGAGCAGCGAAGCGAATATGGAGACAGAAGAAGAAGAGGGGGGGGGGAGAGTTGATGAAGAAGACGAAGGAGTCGGAAGTGAAGGATGAAAGGGAAGAAGAGGAGGAGAATTGAGATAAAAAGAAGGAGAGAAAATATATAAAATATATAGAATTTACACAAGCAGAGTAATGAAAGTAATCATCATCATCATCATGCTAATTATTCTGTAATAATAATAATAATAATGAGATCATAACAATAATGTAAAGGTGATAATAAAGGAATAACAATAATACTGATAATAATGACGATGAAATTACAGTAAAGTATTTTTCATGATAAGGAGATCAGAAGAAAAATTATAATTAAGATTATATTTGCAATGATAATAGTAATGATGATGTTGCTAATGATATGATTGTCACAGTAATGATGATTATAATGATTATTGTGGTTGTTATTATTATTATTATTAGTAGTAGTAGTAGTAGTAGTATTACTATTATTGTTGTTGTTGTTATAGTAACAATGATAATAGTAATAATCATAATAATAATAATGATGATGAAGATGATGGTTATTATAGTGATAATGATGATAATAATGATGATGAAACAATGTCAGCAATATGATGATGATGATGAAAATAATAATGATAATGATAATAATGATAAAAGTAGTAATAGCAGTAATGATAATAGAAACTATAGGAATGGCATCATTGATAATAATAATAGTAATAATAATGACAATTATGGTAGTAGTAGTAGTGGTGGTAATAATAGTAATAATGATAATGATAATTATGATGATGATGCTACTACTAATAGTAATAATAATGATAATGATAGTAATAGTGATGATGATGATAGTAGATATATTATAATAAGGATAACAATATTGATAATAATAATAATAATAATAATAATAATAATAATAATAATAATAATGAAACAGAGTGGTAATTATGATAATAATAGTAATAAATATATAATGATAATGATAACGATGATGATAATTGCAATAATAATGGCGACGATGATACTTGAATATGAACAAATAAAACCACTTTAGAGAAGAAGAAGAAGAAGAAGAAGAAGAGAGAAGCAGTATAACAGAAAACCGGAACGAAGGACGAGAAAGAGAAGGAGAAAAAGAAGGAAAGAGCAGAGAAGAAGAAGGAAAGAGCAAATAACAAAAGGCACCGGAGAACCTGCAAGCGCGATAAAGAACGGGGTGGGTGGGGGGGGGGGGCGAGGCGGAGGAGGGAGGCAGAGAGCGCGGGTTAAAACGTATATGCAAGGTGATTTTTCTGATCTCCGCGGATCAGGCCGTGTTTAGGCGGACCCTCCCCCTCCCCCCCACCCCCTCCGAGTGATGAACGTAAGTGGATGCGAGGCGGGTTTAAAGGTTTTGCAGGGGGGGGGGAGGGGGGAGGTCTCGGCCAGCGCGGACGGGCGGGTATCGAAAACATGGCGGCGAGAGTTAGGAGGGAGGGAGACAGACAGACAGACGGAAATAGAGACAGAGAGAGAGTATTCGAGGAGAAAGAGAGACAGAAACAGAGACAGAGAGAGAGTATTCGAGGAGAGAGAGAGAGACAGACAGAGAGAGAGTATTCGAGGAGGGAGAGAGAGAGAAAGACAATATTCGAGGAGAGACAGAGAGAGAAAGACAGTATTCGAGGAGGGTGAGGGAGAGAGAGAGAGAGAGACAGAAACAGAGAGAGAGTGACAGAGAGAGAGAGAGTATTCGAGGAGGGGGAGAGAGAGAGAGAGAAAGAAAGACAGTATTCAAGGAGGGAGAGAGAGAAAGAGATAAAGATAGTATTCGAGGAGAGAGAGAGTGAGACAGAAACACAGAGAGAGAGAGAGAGTGATAGAGAGGAAGACAGTATTCGAGGAGGGAGAGAGAGACAGACAGACAGACAGACAGACAGAGGAAGAGAGAGAGAGAGTATCCGAGGAGAAAGACAGATAGAGAGGGAGAAAAAGAGAGAGAGAGAGAGAGAGAATTCGAGGAGGGGCGTGGAAGGGGCAGGGCGGGAGACGAGGGACGGACAGCCCTTCGGAATTCCAAATCACAGCCGGGAAGGAGATCCTGGAACCCAAGAAACATGGGATCGGGAATTTAGCTGCGACGTCTAGAAGGTTCGAGGTGCGGGGGGGAGGGGGGGTTCTGAGGGGGAAGGTTTCTGATTGCTGTTTATTTTTATATTTTTATTTTTTTATTTTTTTATTTTTTTATTTTTTTATTTAAGGTCTCTGGAGGAAAAACGATTTGTGTGTGTGTGTGTGTGTGTGTGTGTGTGTGTGTGTGTGTGTGTGTGTGTGTGTGTGTGTGTGTGTGTGTCTATCTGTGTACCTGATTGTTTGTCTGTCTGTTTTCTGTTTGTGTGTATAGGTATGTATACATGTGTGTATCTTTGGGTCTGTCTTTATATGTGTATCTCTTCGTCTATCTTTATGTGTGTATCTTTGTATCTATCTTCATGTATGTGTATTTCTGTGTCTGTCCTAATTTGTGCATCTTTATATCTATCTTCATGTGTGTATCTCTGTGTCTTTGCATCTATTTCTGTAGACATTAAAGCTCGATAAGATTATTCTTTCTGTCTATTTTACCTGTGTTCGCAATTCGCTCCCACACCTGAGCACAGTGCCACGATGCCACTCTACAACTGCTAAAGCTGATGCTCTTATAGAAACTAGGTTGGCACCCCCGTGTCTGTCTTCTTTTTCTTGATTTATTTATTTTTATGTCCTTTATTTTTTATTTTCTTTCTTTCCTGGTCTGTTTTCTTTCTTTTTCTTTTCTTTATTTATTTTTTTTTCTTTCTTTCCTAGTCTGTTTTCTTTCTTTTTCTTTTCTTTTTTGGTTGTTTTCTTTATTTATTTTCTTTCTTTCCTGGTCTGTTTTCCTTATTTTTATTTTATTTTCTCTTGTTTTATGTTTTATTTACTTCTCATTTATTTTTGTCCTTTTCTGTTCGTTTTCTTCACTTTTTTTTTATTTTATTCTTTTCTATTTTATTTTATTTTTATTTTTATTAGTGCCTTCGGTGCCTTCTTTTCTTCACTTTTCTCTATTTTATTTTATTCTATTTTTATTTTATTTTGTTTTTCTTTGTTGTTCGTTTTCTTCACTTTTATCGATTTTATTTATTCTACTTTATTTATTTAATTATTGTTTTATTTTTTGTTTTTTCTTTTTCTTTACTGTTCGGTTTCTTCACTTTTCTCTATTTTATTTTATTCTATTTTATTTTATTTTGTTTTTTATTTCTTTACTTTTCGTTTTCTTCATTTTTCTCTATTTATTTATTCTATTTTTTGTTAAGTTTTTCTTTACTGTTCGTTTTCTTCCCTTTTCTCTATTTTATTTAGTCTGTTTTATTTTAATTCCATTTTCTTCGTTTCTTCGATCTCAACAACACCTCATCCTGAAATACCGTGTGTTGTAGATTCATTAAATATCCTGGTTGGGAGATTCAGGATTCACTCGCGGGAAGGAGTCCGGACGAATCCTTGAGGGTATTTCTTGTTTTTAAGTTTTAGGTTTTTCGGTTTTTGGTTTTACTTGTGTAAAGTGTGTAGATAGATGGATAGATGGATGGATAGGTAGATAGAGAGACACTATCTCGATCATTCTCTCTCTCTCTGTCTCTGTCTCACGATCTCTCTCTCTTTGTCTCTCTCTCTCTCTCTCTCTCTCTCTCTCTCTCTCTCTCTCTCTCTCTCTCTCTCTCTCTCTCTCTCTCTCTCTCTCTCTGTCTCTGTCTCTCTCTCTCTCTCTCTCTCTCTCTCTCTCTCTCTCTCTCTCTCTCTCTCTCTCTCTCTCTCTCTCTCTCTCTCTCTCTCTCTCTCTCTCTCTCTCTCTCTCTCTCTCTCACACACACACACACACACACACACACACACACACACACACACACACACACACACACACACACACACACACACACACACAAACCGTTCGTCCTTCTGAGACCTTTAAAAAAAAATCTTGTAAAAAAAAAAAATTACCAGATTCTTGTTTGTAATGAATAGGATTAATATCGCCCTCCTGCATATAATTAGCTTGATTGGCTTCGTAATCATAATCAAACGGAATCATAAGCAGGTGTTTGGAAGGTTTAATAAAATCGATCCAACTGCTGTTCGAGAAAAAGAATTTTTTTTTGAAAAGTAGAACGTTTTTTGGTCTTTATTTCGAGTTGGCGTAAGGGTGGGGGTGTGGGTTGGGGGAGGGGGAGGGGGGAAAGAAGTATGGGTACGTGGATACATAAAACATATGAAATACATAATGAATACATAAATAATGTAAATAAAAAATAATAAATAATAAAAAATAAAATAATAATAAAAATATATAATAAAAAATGTGGATACATAAAAGTATGTGTCCTGAATACATAAAGAAGTATGTGTAAGGAGGGGGTGGAGGGGGAAAGAAGTATGTGTAAGGAGGGTGGGGTGTGGGGGAGGGGAGGGGAAGAAGTATGTGTGGAAGGGTGGGGGTGGGGGAGGGGGGAAAGAAGTATGGGTAAGGAGGGTGGGGGGTGGGGGAGGGGGAAAGAAGTATGTGTAAGGAGGGTGGGGGGTGGGGGAAGGGGGAAAGAAGTATGTGTAAGGAAGGGGTGGGGGTGGAGGAGAGGGGAAAGAAGTATGGGTAAAAAGGATGGGGAGTGGGGGAGGGGGGAAAGAAGTATGGGTAAGGAGGGTGGGGGTGGGGGTGGTGGGGAGGAAAATAAGTATGGGTAAGGATTAGCTAATCTCTGAAGGCGTTTGAAAGGGCATTTGAGAGGGGAAACTAGTCTATGATTTGGTTGGCTCATCAGCTGATTCGCCGACTTAAGAAATTGCAGTAACTTGGGTGAAATTTCCGATCGAAGGGGGGAGGGGGGGATGGGTGAGTGGGGTAGGGGGAGGGGTGATGGGGGTTCTTGCCTGCGTTTCATATCAGCGAAAGCATGTGCTAACTATTTAATGGCCTTAATTAGCCCAAATTCATTAACTTTTTTTTTATCCCGTGGTATGTTTTGGTCTTCCTACCTTTTTTTCAGTCATATTTCTGTTTGGCTTAGCATGATAACTAAAAAAAAAATTAATTCCTTTTTATTTTTGTGCAAGTCTATTGGTGTTCTCACTTCTCGTTCCATTTTGACATGTCTTGTGAACTGATCTTTACTCATTCCATTTTTGTAACTGCCTTCGTGAAGCACAATACCTCATCTTGGAATGTACTTGTTGGCACTCTTGGATGTCAGCTGATTAGATTTATGGAAATTCAGGGATGTGTCGGTAGAAGATTGAACTTTTTCTCTCTCTCTTTCTCTTTCTCTTTCTCTCTTTCTCTCTCTCTCTCTCTCTGTCTCTCTCTGTCTCTCTCTCTCTCACTCACTCTCTCTCTCACACTCTCACTCACTCACTCTCTCTCACTCACTCACTCACTCACTCTCTCTCTCTCTCTCTCTCTCTCTCTCTCTCTCTCTCTCTCTCTCTCTCTCTCTCTCTCTCTCTGTCATGACCACGTGATTGAGTTCGTGGGTAGGCCTACGTTTTGAAATGAGGACATGATATAGTTTTATTTACATTCGTTATTTATTCTCAGCGAAGGTAAGATCAGGTTTTATATATTTTTTGAGCTGTGAGGGCTGGATTCGCAGGAGAGCATGCGCGCACGCTTGTTTGTGTGTGTGATTTTATTGTTCATGATGTATAATTAACAAAGAAAAACAATAACAACTGCCGGGTGTTTCTCCAAAACTCTGCGGGATCTGCACGAACGGTTCAGCATAAAGGTGCTTCTGAGGGTCACGCATTAAGCATTATTGTAAGCATTTTTGTTTATAATCCGCCGCATTTGTCGCAGGTTTCCCTCCAGAGTCAGCATCGCTCCGGCGTGAGTCAGAATATGCTAAAATCCCGAGTTTCTTGCGACGGCCAAAAGAGATGCTCGGAGAGGGCCGTTCCGAGAAATATTTATTCCCGGTGGACTCGTAATTTGTCGAAAGATTCTTTGTGAGACTAACATTAAGTGTATTGGTTCGTTAGATATATTACCGCTAAGAGATTTTTTTAAAAAGGCTGATATTCAAACGAGTGGCGGGGAGGTAGCCAACCCCTTCATTTGGGCACGAGTTCGAGCCCATTAGTTAGTGAGGGTAGCGGGCCATGACAGTGCCCGGCACAACCGCAAGTTCGCACTTACACTCCTACTCCCGCAGATACACGCCCTTAACGACGGAAACATTATTTATTCTGAGGTGGGCGCCGGCTGAGAGACTTCGCGTGTACCGTCATCAGGTGTTGCTTCTCCCGGAGTATCGACGAGGACGGAATTCCAGCGCCTGGCGGGAGTCGGGCCGGTCCTCCGCGCGCAGAAGGGAGCTGCACGCCCTCGCCGCCGCCTCGCGACACAAACAACCTCTTTGGCGTAAATGATGAAAAATTGCTATTGCATATTAGTCTTCGCTCCGAGTGATGTATACATCGGGTAAGAATGCGCGGGGTAATGATGACGTTTGTAAGAGAGAATGTCGACGAGGAGGCTGCGTCCTGCGGCGGGGAGAGCGCGGCTTCGCTACAATCAATAACAAAAATAACTTTTATGAAGTAGATATGAGAAACGCTCTTCTCATGATGGATGAGCCTGACAGAACAGCTGTCGGTGATAATGGTGCCAGAACGAGATAGAGAGAGGCGATAATACGGACGAAAGATAGACATCAACGATAGGTTTAACGAGTGTAACAGGTAGAGGTAGTATTTGTAACGGTGAGGTGGAGGGGATGGGCGCCCCGAGCGACGTCCTCCATTACTGTAGCATCATCATCCGGGGAGGGAGGGCGGCCGGGCTCTCGCCTCGCCCCGCCCGCGCCCCTCCGCGTCCCACATGCTAGGGCTGCGCTCTCCTGGCTGCGGATGCATCTGCGCCGCACCTGTCTCCGCGCTGCACGATGCGCTCTCCCCGAAGACAAAAGCCGATCGCGACCTCGGCGTAAACCGACCCGACTTCCTTTGTGTTCTCCCTTCCTAAGGAGTTCGCGGCGACGGGAGGGGGCGCGCCGCGTCCAGCCCGCCCGAACTAGGGCTTTCGGCAGGTGTCGGGCCCTTCAATCTTGAGGGCGGACAGGAGGCGATCGCGGCCAGACCCTCGGACGGCGGGGGACTCTCTCCCGGGATTAGACAATGAGGCCTAACCACCAGCCGAGTCCTGCCGTCCGCCGCCACCCGCCAGCGTAGGAATGCTGGTTATTACCATCAATATTTCTGGCGAATTACGTCGTGCTGACAACCGCAGAGAGATAAGAGACAATGGCGGCCGACCGAAAGCGTGCCCGTGCTGTCGTCAATTCCCGTGGCCCTGAACGAAGACCTATGGAGCCGTCAAGAAAATAACAAATAATAAGGAAAAGAAACTTCCAATTCATGGAGCTCTTACAAAAATAAATAAATAAATAGATAAATAAATAGATAAATAAATTCCCAATTCAAGAGAGACGTCGAGTCCGTACAGCAGAATCCCCCCCAACAATTGCAAAGGTGCACCCAGGGGCTTGCAAGATCCTACGTGGCTTCAGCACATCAGCCCGCCCGCCCGCCCGCCCGCCTCTTCCAGTGTCCCCGCCGCCGTGTCCTGAATAACACTTGCTGGCCCAATTACCCTCCAGGCACCACTTTATCGCGGTAATGTTCTTGGGACGCGAGGCAGGAGAAGGAAAGAGAGAGTGGGAGGGCGCAGATAGCAATCAGATAAGCTCGACGAGACGGAGGCAATTTACGCGGCTCTCTGCTCCGCTCCCACCTGGATCCTGCTCCTTGGACGCGAGCACTACAGGTTGGCTCTGATGCCTCCTTCAGCTGGCAATTGCACTACCAATTGTCCTCTCTCTCTTTCTCTTTCTTTCTTTCGCTTTCTCTCTCGCTCGCTTTTTCTCTCTCTCTCTTTCTCTTTCTCTGTCTCTTTCTCTGTCTCTCTCTTTCTTTCTCTGTCTCTATCTTTCCCTTTCTGTGTCTCTCTTTCCTTTTCTCTGTCTCTCACATTCTCTCTCTCTCTCTCTCTCTCTCTCTCTCTCTCTCTCTCTCTCTCTCTCTCTCTCTCTCTCTCTCTCTCGTGCTTTGTCTCGCACTATGTTTTTTCCTTTCCTTTTTTTTCTCTTATAACTTTCTCCTCCTTACTTTTTTTCTCTCTCCTTAATCACTCCTTATCTATCTTCGATAAAGCCAGCGCGGGTGTAACGCACGCTCTGAACCTCCAAAAGACGAAGAATTTACAGAGGAAACGCACTCGAAGAAACGACACGACGCCGGCAGGGAAATGTGCGTTCCTCTGCTGATGGTGAGGGGAGGAGGCGCCCGCAGAGCGTGGATGATGGCGGCGGCTGCAATCATGACATGGTTCACTCCCGCTTCTTTCGCAGGTGGAGGTTGACGCCGTTCGGGTGGAGTGTGAACGGCTTCGAGGACGATTTAGCTGGGAGGAGGAGGAGGAGGACTTTTGCGTGTGGGAGAAAGAGGATGACTATCTAGCTGGGAGGAGGAGGAGGACATTTCGCTGGGAGTAGGAGGAGGACTATCTAGCTGGGAGGAGGAGGAGGAGGACTTTTGCGCTGGGAGAAGGAGGATGACTGTCTAGCTGGGAGTAGGAGGAGGAGGAGGACGATCTCGCTGCGAGGAGGAGGAGGACGATCTCGCTGCGAGGAGGAGGAGGACGATCTCGCTGCGAGGAGGAGGAGGACGATCTCGCTGCGAGGAGGAGGAGGACGATCTCGCTGCGAGGAGGAGGAGGACGATCTCGCTGCGAGGAGGAGGAGGACGATCTCGCTGCGAGGAGGAGGAGGACGATCTCGCTGCGAGGAGGAGGAGGACGATCTCGCTGCGAGGAGGAGGAGGACGATCTCGCTGCGAGGAGGAGGAGGACGATCTCGCTGCGAGGAGGAGGAGGACGATCTAGCTGGGAGAAGGAGGACTATCTCGCTGAGAGGATAGAGTAGGACGATCTAGCTGGGAGAAGGAGGAGGACGACCTCGCTGGGAGTAAGAGTTGTGGGATGAGTCTGAAAAAAGGATGGTAGGTTGTTGGGGGGGGGGGCATGTATACTCTTGGGGTGTCTCTTGCTGGTATTGTACTGGTGGGAAGGAAAGGGTTGAGGAAGAGGGAGAGGTGCCTCCAGCATCCACGAGGTTGACGTTCATCTCCGGGCGGACACCGTCGCGGTAGAGCGGCGCGCAGGAAGAAGCGAGCAGTGAGCGTGTCTAAAAACACCGACACCGCTCATAAAACAGGCTCTCTCCCTTCTTCCTTTCCTTCTTTCTCTCTGTCTGTCACTCACTCTTTGTATCTATCTATGTATCTATCTATCTATCTATCTTTCAGACTCTCTCTCTCTCTCTCTCTCTCTCTCTCTCTCTCTCTCTCTCTCTCTCTCTCTCTCTCTCTCTCTCTCTCTCTCTCTCTCTCTCTCTCTTTCTCTCTCTCTCTCTCTCTCTCTCTCTCTCTCTCTCTCTCTCTCTCTCTCTCTCTCTCTCTCTCTCTCTCTCTCTCTCTCTCTCTCTTTCTCTCTCTCTCTCTCTCTCTCTCTCTCTCTCTCTCTCTCTCTCTCTCTCTCTCCCTCTCTCTCTCTCTCTCTCTCTCTCTCTCTCCTCACATCCACACACTACGCACCACCCAGGGGAAAACTGGCTTGGGTGACATCGCTCCCCTCATGAAGGAAACACGGCAGGTGACTGAATAATGTGCTGCATTTATCTATTGATGGCCACGCGAAGGGGAATGGATTAATAATTTCCTGGCGAGCGTAATAGAAGCAGTGCCGCATGCGACGCGGGGGTCTGGTGGCAGGAGGTCTTGTGGCAGGGTCAGGGAGGTCATCTATGGGCGGTGACATCCGTGGGCGGGGTCATCCGTGGCCGGTTTTGTGCGTTATCGTGAATAAGGGTTTAGTTGAAGACGAGAGGGCTTTGGCTCTTGCTGTAGAGGTTGCAGAGGGCGATGCAGTGGAGGATGACCGCTGTTCCGACGACGGCGACCGCATGCGCAGATGGGACGGAAGCCGCACGCGGCCGCTCGAGACAGAATTCCGGCACGTGTTCCGGTCGGGCGCCGCAGCTGCAGGCGGGACAGCCGCGTCATGCCCAGGGGATCGATCATGCGCACAATTATCTCATGGAAGTGCGGACGTCCGAGGCAGCTCCGTCTAAAACCCCGAAGTTCAAGCGCGCAAAAACCTCCCCACGGTAGCAGCGCACGTCAGGACAAGCCGCCCGCGCGTTTTTGCCGCGAATGCAAACAGAGCCGCGATACGCCATGCACGCTTAGCCTTCCCTGAACAGCTCAATACCCTCGGCGGAACTGATTGGCTTCTCGTCGTTAATAATGCTCAAGTAATCATCGGGAATTCGGATTTCCTGCGGGAGATGCAGGTTGTCCTCGGGAGGCGGCGGAGGCTAGACAGGCATCTCGCCGTCCCGCTCGCTGGCTGCGCGGCGGAAGCGGCTCTCGGCCCTGCGCGCCCCCGCCGTGAGGGCGAGTCTCCTCTGACGGGGACGACAGCCGCGCTCTTGCATCTCACCGCAACATCCTGCTCCGCGCCACACACCCGCGACGGCCGAGTGTGTGTGTGAGTGTATTTCTGTGTGTGTGCGTGCGTGTGTCTGCCTTTTTTCTTTTTTTCCGGGGGGGGGGGGGGGGCGAGGCCTGGAGGACCACCCTGCGACGCCGCCCCCATCTTATCCGGAGCGTTATCTGGCTCCCCCTCGCCCGCATGTTCGCACGGGGCCCGCGGCCTCCCCCTCACAGCGCCTCCCCCTTCCCTCGCTCCTCCAGGGAGAGGTCGGGTCGAAGGAGGCAATTTACCTGCGTCGTGACGGCCGCCTCGACGCGAGCACAATCGCTCCTTATCTCCCATATGGCCGCCCGCGTCCCCCCGGCTGATGACAGCTCCGTGAGCCTTTAATTCCTGCGGCATTATTGTCATTCACTGGGCCATTGTGCGGGCCGCCCCACTACCGCCGGGCGGCCCATGTGATGTTCCCTTAATTCGCACGCTCGAGCGGCCGCCGGACCCCAGGGCCTGTAATAACCCGCCGCTCCCTTGCCCCCTGATGCCTCGCCCGGCGTCGCACACACGCTGCTCGGCGCGGGGCTGCGGCCGACGCACCTGACTCCGCCCGACGCCAGGTTGGTTTTCGCTCGGACGCGGCGGGGATTGATCTCCTCTCGGCGGACAGGCTCCCTTACAGTCGCCGAAGCGCGAGGTAGGGAGCGCCCCCCACCGCCCCTGTTTACCTAGTGGGGGAGGACCCAATCGACGCCGATCAGAAAGAGGACGGAAATGAGGAGGAACGCGGAGGGCGCCGGTAAACAGTGGTCGGCGGGTTAATCAATTACCTCCCCGCGATTCCGGTCAGTTGCAGGGGCGTCTTGGGGGCGGCCGGGATCTCCCTCGGGGTTATCTCTCATCAGGACTCTCGAGCAGTGTTGCCAACCCCTCGCCGACGCCAGTGTAGCCAGGCGTGCGCGAGTCCTTCCTCTTTTTTTTTCTTTCTCTCGAATGGGCGAAGATCAGACGTCTCCAAGGAAATCGAGAGAGAGAAAAAAATGAGTTACCCAGAAATTTGCAAAAAACTACGGCCGCCTTATACACTTCTCGGCATTGATAAATCATCAGACGATGGTTTAATTGGCACGCAAGCTCTAGAGAGTGTTTCCGAGGGTTTCCTGAAGCTTTTATCTCTCCAGCCGGTTCATAAAAATGAGTCAACGCTGAGTCACTCCTGTGAACACGGAGGACTCTGGCGAAGGAGATAGGAAGTGGGATCCTGATCACAAGCGTGACCACAGAAGGGGATTGTTAAAACACAAAGACTAACTCCTCGGAAGATTTTATGCTGGACTTCCATGTTGATTTGGGTGGCTTTGTGGATATATGTATGTGTGTGTGTGTGTGTGAGTGTATACAGGAATGCGGGTATACTTGTATGTGTATATATTTATATATGTGTGTGTGTGAGAGAGAGAGAGAGAGTTAGAGGGAGGGAGAGAGGGATAGAAGGGAAGGGAAAGGGAGGGAGAGAGGAAGGAAGAATGGGAGAGAGTGAGAGAAAGACAGACAGAGAGAGAAGTAGGGAGGGAGAGACAGAGAGAGCGAGAGAGAGAAAAGAAAAGAGGCAGAGACAGATAGAAAGTTTTCGTCATAGCAACTCTTTTCCTTTTTCGTTTTAAAGATAAATTCAAGGAAAAGAGAGACAGGGAGAGAAAGAGTAACAGGTCCCGCAGAGGGCACCGCCGCCGTCGCCGCCCTCCGCGTCTCCGGCCGAAGTCGCACTAAAAGCCAGCCGCCCTTTCAGCCAATCAATTACGCCCTTGCATCCTTAATGAGGGTAATTAGTATGCAAATTTCGACACAAAGACATTTTTTATTGCCTTGCTTCTCGTCGAAACTCAATTCTCACTTCTTGGAATTTTCAAAAAAGATGAAAACATGAAATGAGTTAGAAGAAAACATTCACATTTGCGTGTCTAAATATATATATATATATATATATATATATATATATATATATATATATATATATATATATATATATCCCTCTCACTCTCCCCCTCCCACTGCCCCTCCCTCCCTCCCTCCCTCCCTCCCTCCCTCCCTCTCCCTCTCTCCCTCTCTCTCCCTCTCTCTCCCTCCCTCCCTCCCTCCCTCCCTCCCTCCTTCCTTCCTTCCTCCCCTCTCCCACCCTCTTACTCAATTCCCCCTTCATCCCTCACCCCCCCACCACGCCCACGAGGAGTGTGTATAGGGGGTGGGGGTTGAGGGGCGGAGGGCGGGGAGAATAGATGGAATAAAGGAAGGAAAACCTCATCTTCGCCTTTGTAAATTAGCAGAAGCTCAGGCCGGTTAAGTTAGGTTAGGCTAGGCTAGGTTCTAGGTTAAGTTAAGTTAGGCTAGGTTAAGTAAAGTTAGGTTAGGCTAGGTTAAGTTAAGTTAAGTTAAGTTAGGCTAGGCTAGGTGAAGTTAAGTAAAGTTAGGTTAGGCTAGGTTAAGTTATGTCATGTTAGGTCATTTTCCGGGAATATGGTGATCGAGTTTGGAGGGCTAAAGGAGTCTTACAGAAAGAAGATAGATAGTAGTATAGGCTTTTAATTTTTTTTGATACAATGGGTTTTAGAATTTTGGGAGTGTCTGCGGGGCGGAAATCACAAGACCTGTGTGTGTGAATGAGGGTTCTAAATGAATACAATTTCTTTTTTTTTTTTCCTTTGGGTGTGTCGGTGCAGAATCGTGCAGACGTGTATGTGTGTCCGTGTGCGTGTGCGTGTAAACTCAGAACCCCGGATGTTAGGCGCGGACGTCGTCGTCATCGCACCGGCGACGTAATGCGTGTGTCCAGTGCTCTCCCCCCCTTCTCCACCCCCACCCCCACAACACGACATACGCTGCATCTCTAATTCCGTGCGCCCTCCCCCCCCCCGTCCCCCTCCCCCCTCGTTTCGTATTAAAGGCGAAGAGGGGTTATCGCCGTCAAATCGCCGTGCTAAAAGCGTGGTCGGAACCGTACAACAGCGCCCTCGCTTCAACGGCCGCCTCGCGATTCGAACCGAAAACCGCCCCAACAATCGATAAATCCGCAATTAAGAAGACGGGCGTTAAAAGAAGAAAAAAAATCGCACCCCACTCGAGCCATCTCCTGGGCCTCTCGGGAGATTATCGCGAAGGGATTCCGAAGAGCGACACGTAAATATCATAAGTAATCCTATTGGGAGATAGCCCCGGCGCCTACCAAGGACCCGAGTGTTTACATACGGACGGAGCCACAGGGCGGATGGGCGGCGGACTGGGGGTGGGTGGAGACGGGCGGGGGACGGGGGGTGGGTGGGGGATTGGGGGAAGGAGGGGAAGGGTGGGTTGGGGGGTGGGGTCCTCGTGTTTTGGTTGGGTCATGCGAAATAGGTTTATGGAAAATTGGAAAAGGGCCTCCCCATCCATTATGTATGGCAGAGATAACGAAAACGCGCCCGAGGTCTTATATTTTGATCTTTCCTTCTTTTTCTTTTTCTTCTTCATCCTCTTTCTTTTTCTTCATCCTCTTCTTTTTTCTTCTTCTTCTTCCTCTTCTTTTTCTTCATCCTCTTCTACTTCTTTCCTCTTCTTCTCTTTTCTTTTCTCTTGAGGGGGTATTGTTAATGTTATTATTGTTCTTATTTGTATTATCAATAATTTTTAGAAAGATATAATGCAGTTTGTTGTAAATAGATAATAATCACTTCAATAAACACCTTTAATAAAACCATACGACTTCCTACACCCTTTTCGAAATCATAAACACCTTTAATAAATAGATACTTCCTTCACCCTTTTCGAAATCAAAAACACCTTTAATAAATAGATACTTCCTTCACCCTTTTCGAAATCATAAACACCTTTAATAAATAGATACTTCCTTCACCCTTTTCGAAATCATAAACACCTTTAATAAATAGATACTTCCTTCACCCTTTTCGAAATCATAAACACCTTTAATAAAACCATACGACTTCCTTCACCCTTTTCGAAATCAAAAACACCTTTAATAAATAGATACTTCCTTCACCCTTTTCGAAATCACAAACACCTTTAATAAATAGATACTTCCTTCACCCTTTTCGAAATCACAAACACCTTTAATAAATAGATACTTCCTTCACCCTTTTCGAAATCAGAAACACCTTTAATAAATAGATACTTCCTTCACCCTTTTCTAAATCATAAACACCTTTAATAAATTATTTCGACTTCCTTACACCCTTTTCGAAATCATAAACACCTTTAATAAATAGATACTTCCTTCACCCTTTTCGAAATCAAAAACACCTTTAATAAATACACACGACTTCCTTACACCCTTTTCGAAATCATAAACACCTTTAATAAATAGATACTTCCTTCACCCTTTTCGAAATCAAAAACACCTTTAATAAAACCATACGACTTCCTTCACCCTTTTCGAAATCAAAAACACCTTTAATAAAACCATACGACTTCCTTCACCCTTTTCTAAATCAAAAACACCTTTAATAAATAGATACTTCCTTCACCCTTTTCTAAATCAAAAACACCTTTAATAAATAGATACTTCCTTCACCCTTTTCGAAATCATAAACACCTTTAATAAACAGATACTTCCTTCACCCTTTTCGAAATCATAAACACCTTGAATAAATAGATACTTCCTTACACCCTTTTCGAAATCATAAACACCTTTAATAAACAGATACTTCCTTCACCCTTTTCGAAATCATAAACACCTTTAATAAATAGATACTTCCTTCACCCTTTTCGAAATCATAAACACCTTTAATAAATAGATACTTTCTTCACCCTTTTCGAAATCATAAACACCTTTAATAAAACCATACGACTTCCTTACACCCTTTTCGAAATCATTTTTATCAATAATCCTTTTCTCTCTCTTTGCAGGTACGTCCGCAAGGCAAAATACACAGCTGGAAGTCATGCTTGAAGGTAATGTATTCTGTCCCTCGCGGATTTATTGGTCCACAGGGACTTCTGTCAGGCGCTGTAGATTTAGGAATTGAATGTTGTTGTTAGGAAGACTTGAAAGACGTAGATGCGATGTCGTGTTTTTTTTTTCTTCTTCTTCTTCTTCTTCTTCTTCGTCTTCTTCTTCTTCTTCTTCTTCTTCTTCTTCTTCTTCGTCTTCTTCTTCTTCTTCTTCTTCTTCTTCTTCGTGGTCAAAAAATTCTCGGTTTCTTTTCCTGTGATGTCATAAAATCGCGCGTTTCTATTCTCGTGGCGTCATAGAATTTCGTGTTCTTCTGTGACGTCATAAAAATTCGCGTTCTCTTCCCGTGACGTCACAAAATCTCGCGTTCTCTACCCGTGACGTCACAAAATCTCGCGTTCTCTTCCCATGACGTCACAAAAATCTCACCTCTTCCAATGATGTCACAAAATCTCGCGTTCTCTTCCCATGACGTCACAAAATCTCGCGTTCTCTTCCCATGACGTCACAAAATCTCACCTCTTCTACCCATGACGTCACAAAACCTCGCGTTCTCTACCCGTGACAAAACGAGACGAGACGAGACGAAGCGAGAGGCAAGACGAGTCGACGATAATATTTTGATTTTTTGATTTTTTATTCTTTTTTCCCCTCCCGTGGCCTGATCTAACTCTCTTCCACCCTTTCTTTACTGGAAGTTCTCCCCCCCCTCTCCTTCTCTACGGAAAGTCCCCCCCCCCTCTCCTTCTCTTCTAACAAGCCACCCCCTCCCCCCTCCCCCCCCTCCTCCCAGCGAGCGAGTAAAACCCCCATAATGGATTTGACACATTTGCTGCCACCTGCTTATTAAAACGCGAGGGGGGGAAATCGGGGAGGGGGTGGGGGGGCGGGGGAGGGAGAAGATGGGGGGGTTCAGGAGAGGAGAACAGGGGGGCCTGGTCAGGAAGAGGGGGGACAGGGGTGGAGGTTTCAAGAGAGGGGGAGATGAGGGGTAATCAGGGAGAGGGGGAGAGGAGGAAGGGAGGTAAGGAGAGGGGGCAGGGGGTTCAGGAGAGCGGGACAGGGGGAGATGGGGGTATTCAGGTGAGAAGGGGAGGAGGAAGGGTGGGAGGTTTCAAGAGAGGGGGGGCGGGAGGGAGCCCAACTTTTTCCCTGCTCTGCGAGTACCTTGGTAATGTCCCGGTAGTAAGCGGGCGAGACAATTCTCCAGGAAGGTCATCCATTTTTACGTGACACTAGGGGATTTTTTTTTTTTTTTTTCTTTCTTTTCGTTTTTATTTTTCTTTCTTTTTCTTTCCTTCTTTATTTATATATTTCGTTCTTTTTCTTTCTTTTTCTTGTTTTCTTACCTTTGCTTTCTTTCGTTCTTTCTTTCTTTATTTATTTCGTTCTTTTTCTTTCTTTTTCTGGTTTTCTTGCCTTTGCTTTCTTTCGTTCTTTTTTCCTTCTTTCTTTCGTTCTTTTTCTTACTTTTTCTTTTTTCCTTCGTTCGTTCTTTTTCTTTCTTTCTTTCTTAAGTTATTTTTGTTTCTTTCTTTCTTTCTATTAACTTGGCTATTACCGTTGTTACTCGTATGAGACTAATGATCTCTTCTGATTAATTGGTCGTGATTATCACTTGTGCTTTCGTGGTGAGGGAGGAAGAGAGAGAGAAAAACAAGAAAGAAAGAAAGAAAGAGAGAAGAAAAGAAGCAAGACAGACAAAGAAACAAGGAATAGCTCACGAACGAAAGGGACAGACAGACAGACAGACAGAGACAGAGCGTGGCGTCGTTCGCTCTTGTTATTGTTGTTGTTCTCTCGCACCTGACCTCATGGCCTTCGCTGTTCTCTCGCCGCTCGTTCTGTTATCACTCACAACACCGGCGTACCTGTTATGCCACTTGTTATTGTTATTCCGTGTGGCCGGGGATGGGAAGTACGTGCTTTTCGGCGGAGCTTGGAGGGAGGGAGGAGGGGGAGAAGGGGAGGGGGGAGAAGGTGGGGGGGGTCAGGAGAGGGGGTGAGAATGTGGGGGGGGGTCGGGGGGTGGGGGATTCAAGAGAGGGGGAGGAGGAGGAAGGGGGCAGAAGATGGGGGGCCCAGGAGAGGGAGAGGTTCAGGAGAGGGGAGAGAAGAGGGGAAAAGATGAGGGGGTTCAGGACAGGGGGACAGGGGGGAGGTTTCAATAGAGGGGGAGGAGGAAGGGAGAGGTTCAGTAGAGGGGGAGAAGGGGGGGGGGACTTCGGGAGAGGGAGAGAAAGGGACTTTCCGTAGAGAAGGAGAGGAGGAGGAGGGGGGGGGACTTTCCGTAGAGAAGAAGAGGGAAGGGAGGAACTTCCAGTAAAGAAAGGGTTGAAGAGAGTTAGATCAGGCCACGGGAAGGGAAAAAAGCATCCCCCTGGACGAAGAACAGAGAACGAGGCCGACGGGGCTGGACGAGAGAGCGAGGCAGGGGACCGACAACAAGACAGTGACAGGTTCTCGGTGGCCATAAACCACGGGCGTGTTCCGCGGCGCTCCAGGACGGCGATATATGGACACCGTAATGGCAAAACTTTCCTCCTGGCGCTCCCTCACAGGCGTTTAGTTCTGACTGCTGGAATATCGAGGGTTGGAGTCGGGTATGAGGGTATCCACCGGAGAAAGATAGATAGGGGCGAGGGGTAGAGGGAAAATGAAGAGGGTTGATGGTATCTTTTCGGTGGAGGATGAGAGAGAGAGAAGGGGATAGAGAGAGGGAGGGGGGGAGAAAAGAGAGAAGAGAGGGGGGAAGGAGAGAGAGAAGGGAGAGGGGAGAGAGTGTCAGAGAGAGAGAGAGAAGGGAGAGGGGAGAGACTGTCAGAGAAAGAGAGAAAGAAGGAAGAGGAGAGAGAGTATCAGAGAAAGAGAAAGACAGACAGAAAAAAAATCGAGAGATGGAGCGCCGAAAAGCACCTGCGGGCTGTGTATTCTTTCCTTACACTCGATGACATCTCCAGCAACAGCGGAGAAGAGCGCATAAAGAGCCATTCTTGTGGCCGCCGAGCTCTGGGTCACAGGTTTTGTTAGGCCCGGGCCAGGGAAGCAGCCTGGAGGAGCGAATATAATTGCTCGGGTCGCCTGGACAAAGGTATTTTCCAGCCGGGGACCTCAAGGGAAGAGGAGGGTGGAATCGTATTTTCTAGACCAGGGTCATTGTTGGGGGAGGAGGGGGGGAGGAGGGGAGGAGGAGGAGGAGGAGGAGGTGGAGGAGGGGAAGGTAAGGAGGTGATGAGGGAGGAGGAGGAAGAAGGGAGGTAAGGAGGAGGAGAAGAAGGGAGGGGGAGGTGATGATGATGAGGAGGAGGACAAAGGTAGGTTGGAAGGATAATATTTGTCCCAGATGCGGGGGAAGGGGAGGGGGTGGTGTGCGGAGGATAGGTAGTAGCTCACTTGCCGTGTAAGAGCCACTTCAAGAGCCACTTCACTTATAACGGGAGATCATCATGCCCAAGGGAGCCATTACACCGTGCGAATTTCCCTGCGTGTGTCATAGGCGGTCCAAGGCGGCAATGTGCTCGTCAGATCCCGCCTTTTGATACCATTGGGTCCGAGTGGATTACGTGTTATCACTCTTACGTGTTATTGTGCAGTCGGGGAAGAGTGCGTTTATAGTGGCCGAGGTTTGTGTGGTGCGTCGTCGAGTAATTGTGAATGGGTGTGGGAACGTCTTTTTTTTTTTTTTTTTTTTTTTTTTTTTTTTTCATTCACCTGGAAAAAAATGATAGTGCAGCGAGAGAGTTGACTTCGTTTTCTTTCTCTTTCTTCTCTTTCTCTTTCTCTCTGTCTTTCTCTGTCTCTCTCTTTCTCTCTCTCCCTTTCTCTTTCTCTCTCTCTCTCCCTCCTTCCCCTTTCTCTCTCTCTCTCCCTCCTTCCCCTTTCTTCCCCTCTCTCTCTCCTCCTCCCTCCCTCCCTTTCTCTCTCCTCTCTCCCTTCTCTCCTCCCCCTCTCCCTCTCCCTCTCCCTCTCCCTCTCCCTCCCCCTCCCCCTCCCCCTCCGTGGCCGTGGCGTCGGCGGCCATCCACGTGCGTCATGCAGAACAAAGGCACCCACATGAACCCCTATATTTTGGGGTTGGGTTACCATACCCGGGCGGGTTCGAGGTCACTTCCCTTTCACCTATTTAGTTGTGTTCTGGGTGGTCACTATTTTTTTTATTCTCTCTTTCTTTCTTTCTTTTCTCTCTTTATTTTTTTTCTTTCTGTCTGTCTCTCTTTCTTTCTTTCTTTCTTTCTCTCTTTCTCTCTCTTTTTCTCCGTCTCTCTTTTCTCTCTCTTTTTCTCCGTCTCTCTTTTCTCCGTCATTCTTTTCTCTTTTTTTCTCTCTCTCTCTTTCTCTCTCTCTCTCTCTCTCTCTCTCTCTCTCTCTCTCTCTCTCTCTCTCTCTCTCTCTCTCTCTCTCTCTCTCTCTCTCTCTCTCTCTCCCCTTTTTATCTTTTTTTGACGCACCGTGAGAGAGTACCGACAGGACAGGCGGAAGTTGAAACTGTATCTTGCTGCGTGTAACAAGAGCTAAATTGTCCACGCGCAGTCGCAGCTTCCCCTCTCTCCCCTTTGCACTTTCTTTTCTCTCCCATTTGCAGCTTCCCCTTTCTCCCCGTTGCACTTTCTTTTCTCTCCCATTTGCAGCTTCCCCTTTTTCCCCATTGCAGCTTCCCCTTTCTCCCCTCTGCAGCTTCCCCTCTCTCCTTTGCCCTTTCTTTTCTCTCCCCTCTGTAACTTCCCCTCTCCCCCGTTGCTAAAACAGGGAGGGACCCGCCCTTCCCCAAAACTCCTCAGAGGGGGGGGGGGGATGCGAGAATCCTGTAGGCCTTTCCCCTCTGCTCTCCCCTCTTCCCGCTCCCTCTCGTAGTCGCTCGGTCCATCCCACTCCGCTATCACAGATGCTGCTGTTTCTCCTGTGTAAGCTCCCCTCCCATTTCCCCCTCCCCGCCCCTTTCTCCTCTTGATCCTCTTTCCCCTCTCGCCCGCTGGTACCAACTCCTCCTTCTCTCTCTCTTCTCCCTCCTCCCCTCTCCTTCTCCTATCTTCTCCCTATCCCCTCCTCTTCTCCCTCCTTCTCCCTCCTCTCTCCTTCTCTCCCTATCTCTCCTACCCTCGTCCTCCCTCTCTTTATCCCCTTCTCCCTCCCTCCTTCTTCTTCTTTCTTCGTCCCTCCTTCTACTCCTCCTTTTTTCCTTAATCTCTCCTCCTCCATACCTTTCTTTTATCCTCCTCCTCACCCCTTCTCCCTCCCTCCCTCCTCCTCCTCCTCCGTCCTTGTTTTCTCCTCTCCCCTCTTCTTCTTTCTCTCACCCCCTCTCCCTCCTGGTCCCTCCTTGCCCCCCCCCCCCCCCTCCCCCCCACGCGGCTCAAGGCGAAAGTTCCTCGAGGATCAAGTTTCCTCGGCGCGTTCGGCTACGTGATTGATTATCCGCCATTGTTGTGATATTTTTGCTCCTTTTCGAGTCATTATCTTCTTCTAATTGATGCTCGCTCCCCGGCCGAAGTGCCCGACGCTTCGCTCTGCCATTATCCGAACGCAGGGAGTCCGTTTTATGAGCGTTTTAGACGTCGGAATTCCCGGTTCGGTTCCGACCTTCGGGGAAGACGAAGTCGAGGTCGCAAAACACCCGGGAACGCGTCCGAATCCCCTGTCCTCGGCATCGGAAGTCTGGTCGCGTATTCGAAGTCAGAATAGCGAAAATAATCGACAGATCAGAATTCTCCCGGGGTAGGGGAAGAGGGGAGTGGTGGGGAGTAACCGGTGAGGAGGGGCGGGGGCGTGGGGAGAGGGAGGGGGAGGAGAAGATTGTATGAGCACATCCCCCTCGGAGATGGGACCTCGAGGCAGCCTCTCCGGTCCGGCGCGAAGGAAACGTGAACCCGGTGTGAAATTGTCACCTTGAACCTGAGGCTCAGTCTGTCACAGGAGTAGATTGGGGGAGGGAGGAGGGTGAAGGGAGGGGGAGGGTGGAGGGGGTGTGAGGGCCGTGTTGTGGCGTGTCAGTCCCCACCGACATGGCCTGGTCAGGAGGAAGACCGATAGCGAGCGACGTCCGTGTAAACATCGCCACAAACACCGACGGCTTGTACACACGCGTGTCCGTTTGTAAGCCCGGCACGTACTTCTGTGTAAACCCTGCATGGGTCGGATTATGGAGATTTATATGCATTACACATGGGCAGTGATTTACTATCGGCGGCCCGCATGAATATTGATGGCCCGCTCGCTCCGAAAATGATATTCGCGGCTCGCTAATACTACGCGATCAAAGACCTGCTCGAACTAATGAATGCAGATCAAATATGAATTGGGATTTCGATTTCCGTCCTTTAGCTCCTCCCCCTTCTCCCCCTTCCCCCCCTCCCCCCCTTCCGAGGAGAGAGCACCTGTCGCAAGGGGGTGGGGGGTGGGGGGGGGCTCCTCACCTGTCCGCCCGCGAGAGCATGTATAGGCGTGTGTCATGTCCCGGTGGTGAGGCTCTTCCGGTAGCCTCTGTCTTCTGAAACTCCCGAGTCCCCGGGATTTTGCTGATGGTTGAGGATTAGCGTAGATGGGAGAGAGACAGAGACAGAAACCGACAGACAGAAAAGGAGAGGCAGAGAGGGGGAGAGAAAGACAGAGAGATAAGAGAGAGAGAAAGAAAGACAGAGAGATGAGAGAGAGACACACACAGAGATAAGAGAGAGAAGGAGAGAGAACGGCGCAAGAAAACAAACAAGGGTTAAAGAGATTGCCTCCTCTCCTTCCCGAATAATGGATCTAGCAGATTATATAGCGAAAGTCAACAAGGAAACGAATTAGTCGACTCTCTCCCCCTATGAATCAAGGCAGACCCTCCCCCCCCCTCTCTCTCTCTCTCTCTTTCTCTCTCTCTCTCTCTCTCTCTCTCTCTCTCTCTCTCTCTCTCTCTCTCTCTCTCTCTCTCTCATCTCTCTCTCTCTCTCTCTCTCGGCTGAAGTTCCCAGACGTTTCATGGAGAAAAGAGAAACACCATTTAATAGCCTTAAGGCCCTATTTTAAAGGAATATCATATTTCTTTCTTTAAAATAACGTAACATGTATGAGAATGTTCGTGTGAATCCCGAGACCTCACTCCGATAGCGCCATGTTTGTTTACATGATTTTCATACGGAGTTCATTCGGAAACGCAAAAAAACAAAAACAAAAAAATGGCGGAAAAGGTGCTAGTGTGCTTGATAGGGCCTCTAGAGCCGGCGTCCCTCGGTCTGCCTTCCGTCGGGCCCGCATGTGACAGGGAAACCCCTCGAGAGGACCCAGGTGCCGCCCAGCTGAGGAGATTCGAGACGGCTTCCAGCATCGAGTGACGACAATCAGTTCTGCGGGCGTGGTCAGGTGACGCGCCGCCTTCTACGGATGGACGTGGTATAAAAAAAAGGAAAAATCGATTGAAAATTGAGATGGATTGGCCGGGAGAGATTGGCGTAGGCTTAGCGGTATAGGCTCTTTCGTTTTGATATTTTTTTTTTTTCTAAGATAATAAACGTCGTCTGATCCGGAGTGTGCAAACGAGCCCTCAAGACCAGGTATGAAATCAGACCATATTGCGAAGCGGGAGTGAACCGCTGAACCCGATATATCCGCTTGTTGAACCGCAGCTGAACCGGGCTTCTTCCTGTCTCGCTTCTCGCCGCCCCCTTCATGACACTCTAGAGTTTTAATACCACACATTGATTAGTTTTCGACATTCAATATTTTGAGATTGGTTTTCTGATCATTCTTTCATTTTTTTTCTCTCTCTTTTTCTTTTTCATTTTCTTTTTTTTTCGGGTTGGGGGAGGGGGGAAGTCGGAGAAGTCGACATCACCGTGAAGGGGGAGGAGGGGACGGGGGGGGGGGTGAAGCTACAGACTCGCTTGCCCTTTATAGATAAGAGTATTTACCGAGTCCCGCGAGCCTTGCGGAGGACCCCGACGGCGTAGGGGCGAGAGCCGCGATCCTCGGGCGCGTCGGCTCGTTCCCTGCCTCCTCCCCCCTCCCCCCCCTCCCCCCCCTAGCCGTCTTGTCGTGCCGTTGCTAAGGTTTCCTTTGTTTCTCGCTCGTCTGTTTACATTTTCTATCGTAGGCTTACACCGCCTGCGCCGTCTCCTTCGCGGAATGGTATTGCCTCGTCATTTCGCTGTTTGGGAGATGTGCGGTTACGTGTCATCTGTACGGTGGATAGGCGTGTCGAGACGGATAGATGTGTATTCACTTTTGTGGATGTGCAAGTCCGTATAATTATTTTTTTTCTACTTTGTTGGTGTTTGATATGTGGTGACCTTTTTCACTTCGTGGGCGTTTAATATATATAGACTTATTTCCCTTCGTGGGCGTTTAATACATATAGACTCTTTTTTTCCCTTTTCGTGGGAGTTTAATACATATAGACTCTTAGTCCCCATCGTGGGCGGTTAATATATATAGACTTTTTTTCCCTTCGTGGGCGTTTTATACACATAGACTTGTTTCCCTTTTCGTGGACGTTTAATACATACATACTCTTTCCCCTTCGTGGGCGGTTAATATGTATAGACTTTTTTCCCCTTCGTGGGCGACGACTCTGCGAGGAAAATAATCTGCTTCTTATTCCGAATTGGCCGGAGCCGCCGCCGCGACCTCTCCTTGCCTGCTATTCACCTCACGCCCGAACTTTCCTTCGCTCTCTGGTTCCGGCTAATTAGCAGGTCAGTCCCGCGGAAAATAGATTAAGCATGAAGTGCTGAAACTGCGTATGTTAATTTTGCGACTTTTACTCCGGCCTTTTTGTCGCTGGGGGAAAATTACATGTAATGGCTTTTAAAAGGGGACGGAGAGGAGGGGTTTTCAACAGGCTGGCGGGCGTGGAGTGGGCGTGGAGGGGGTCGTTGGGTGGGAGCGGCTCCGTCACACAAGGCGAGGGTGAGTGGGCGGGATGGGCGGGGGAGGGTTATCGCGACATGCCGTAATGGAGGTTATGGCGTCGTCATTGTTCCTGCGGCCGGCGGAGATGGAGCTGTGGGCGGCGGGAGGTGGGCGTGCAAGGGGCGGTCTCCATTCATGATGACGTCCACCTGGAGGACTCGCTTCTGCTCCGAGCGCCTGCAACAGGGACGTGGAACGCCCGCGCAAACAGCTTCATGGAGGTACACAGCCTGCGCGCCGGGATATACAAGCACGTCTTTGCAACATGAGCCGGCGAGACACACACAGAGGAGGGGGGCGTGTCTTCTTCGTCGACCCAACAATGGCACAGATGTAAATTACAGACATTAAATCCCTTGCCGCTGGCCCCTACTGGCGAGGGCTCGACGTGCTGGCTACTCTCTTGCCAGTCGACAGGTCCGACCCGCAGTTGAGATGCACAGGACGTCGGCCGCGCACGTCTCCGCTAATGCCGATGGTCCTCGCTTGAGCATCGCCAACGGAGCCCGAGGATGCCCGGCGAAATATGAAATCGGGCGAGGCTCTCCCGGCGCGCTCGCCGCCCAGAGCCCGGCCTCACGAACCTGAACTTCGACCATAGCAACCCGGCTTTTTGCTGGAAGCGGCGGTGGTTATGGCGCACCGTGCAAATTGTTCCAGAAGTTCCACGAGAGCGAGCGCGTACAAATCAGCGTCGATGCCTGACACTGAAATGAGACAGACTAATGGCCGACAAGATGTCTGCGGTACAAGCCTGTGTTTGCGGAGTCACTTGAGTGATTAATCGCTCTATAATCACTGGTGGCCCTTGGTGCTGGGTGCCTGGCGAGCGAATGCTGGTGTGCGGCCAGGCTGGAAAGGGTCCTGCGTGGGAAGCGTCGGATCCAGAACATTGCCGGGTGTCCATCGCAGGAGGACAGAGGCAGCGACACCTGGGCCATCTTCAACACAAAGTCCGTACCGCCGGAGCCCCACGACATGGCCCGCCCTCAGAACCGTCCCTCGCAAAGCCGTCCCTGCAGCCCGCGGCGGAGGCCCCACTTCCGTTCTCTCCTGAGTAGTCGTCTCCATGGAAATCTTCGGCGTGAGGCTTGCGGTGAGGAGCAGCCACGCCCGTTCAAGTCGTGGTGCTTGTAGGCGTTGGGAGTTCCTCTGCGTGCTCTCACCCAGCCGGAAAATCAGATCGTGCGGACACTGCAAAGCGCCCCAGATAGGGATCGCAGCCCCTTCGTCTAATAACCAGCTAGTCATTGTGATCCGCAGTTCCCTTGTGGCGCGTAGCGAAGTGGCGGCATTATAATATCCTGCTTGTATGATAAGCACATCTGCCGCGGCATCTCACCGGGCTAAGCGAGTTAATGATGGAGATGCACCGCGATAATGAGATCGTTTTAATTATTGCAAAGGCATGGGGCAAAAAGATGTCTTATCGGGCATCACTTAAGGGTATTCATCTGTAAAGTGTCCAGATAGTGTCTGAGTGCGGCGGTGGGCGGGCGTGACGCACTCGCCGTGTCGGCCGGGGTGACCTGCCCTCCGTCCGGCGCGCGGCGGAAAATGCGAAGGATTTGGGCGCGCATAACACCCAGGGTTGGGCGGGGGGGGGGGGACAGGTGCTGGAGATTGCGGAGGAATGTGTGTGTGTGTGTGTATGTATGTATACACACACATAAATATATAAATATATGTGTGTTTGCATATATATATATATATATATATATATATATATATATATTTATATATATATATATATATATATATATATATATATATATATGTATGTATGTATGTATGTATGTATGTATGTTTTGAGTGTGTATGTGACACAGAGACAGAGACATACATATGCACATATTTTGTGTCTGGCCGAAATTAGGTCCATCTTCCCTCACAATAATAAACTACTTTCCCTGGATATTAATGACAAGGAACTCTGATATATCAAGAAATTATCCCCAACAGTAACGGCGAGTTGCGTGAATCCCCCACAGCCTCAGTCCTTCCCTATGTCTACGAGAGGGCGTGCGAGAGGGCTGTTCAGGGCCTCAGCGACGCCCCTCACCCTCGGTAAACACGCCACAGAATACCTCGCGTTTATATTCCTGGGAAATGCGGAGGATTGGACACAAAGGGGCACGGGAGACGGGGGTGGGGAGGGGGGGAGAGGGAGAGGGAAGGGGGGTTGTAATTTCTTTTTTTTTCGTTCTCTCTTTCTTCCTCTTTCTCTCTTTCTCTTTCTCTTCCCCCCTATCTCTCTCTCTCTCTTTTTTTCTCTCGCTTTATTTCTCTTCCTCTTTCTCTTTCTCTTTTTCTCTTCCTCTTTCTCTCTCTCTCTTTCTCTTTTTCTCTTCCTCTCTCTCTCTCTCTCTCTCTCTCTCTCTCTCTCTCTCTCTCTCTCTCTCTCTCTCTCTCTCTCTCTCCCTCTCTCTCTCTCTCTCTCTCTCTCTCTTTCTCTCATTTTCTCTTTCACTTTCGTTAGGCCTTATTTCCACTCCTACCGAAGGGATGGTCGAGGGAGGCAGGACGCCATCTCGAGGACCAAGGCGAAGGGGGGGGAGGGAGAGGGCGGGGGGGGGGCGTCCTGACGATAGAAGATCTCGAAATTAATAAAAGGTCCTGGAGCGGGACTCGGCGGTGTTATGGCGACCTGGAGTGGCGACCGGTTGTGTTATTGCTCGACGGAGCGGCCGCCGGCTGCCATGACGTCACAGAACAGATCCAGCTGAGTCATGACATCAGAGAGAGAGAGGGACCGAAAGGAAACATTTCATGAGGTGACACTAATTGGAACTATACGTCCGGGGCGGTTAGAGAAAAGGGGGGCGGGGTCAAGGCGCCATTAGGGAATTGCCGGTCGGGTCGCATGTGGAAGAAGGGGACACACGCACACACACACTCAAATATATACACGCACACGCACACACACACAGACACACACACACACACACGCACACACACACACACACACACACACACACACACACACACACACACACACACATACAT
>NC_091553.1:7302005-7314505 GCF_042767895.1 Penaeus vannamei
ATTAATCCTCCTTTCTCTCCTCCTCCTCTCATCATCTCCCCCGCTTCCCCCTCCTTCCTCCTCTTCTTCCTCCACCGGTCTCCTCCATTTCATCAAATTAATCCTCCTTTCTCTCCTCCTCCTCCTCCTCCTCATCTCCTCCGCCTCCCCCTTCTCCCTCCTCCCCTTCCTCTCTCCCTCTCCCTCCTCCTTCCCCGTCGTCTCTCCAGATAGCGCCAGTCTCATCTCGCCCTTCTTTTATTTGCGAAGGTTGTTCCCCAAAAATAGACGAGTGGTTTTAAAGTTTCATTGTGGCATCAAAGCGGTCGGGGATAAAAAGGCTCCAAGCTTACGCAAAAATAGAAAAGTGTTCTAGTGGCGTCGCAGTCTTTTACCCCGTGTTAATGAGGAGGTTTTGAGGCGCCCTGTGACGACGCGAGTCCCGGTTAATTTGTCTTAATGAAGAGAGCTGTGGCGGGTCAGGTGTTTGCCGATGGATTAACAGATTCTAAGGGGGAGGCGACACGTAAATTGTTATTCTTTCGTCGGTCTAAATTTCTTTTTTCTTTTTTTTTTAAGAGCGAGAACCGGACGGATTTTGCGGCTTGATGTCCCCTTAGCCGATGGGCGGGGTTGATGTGATGGGGAAAAAAAAATCGGATACTTAATTGACACCCGACCTTCATTAGGGCAGGGCGCGCTTTATCCGACTCCCAGGAATTCCATTAGGAAAATTCCAGCCTTGAATAGGGAAGGCTTTCACGACGACCGGGAATCATGGCGATATTCCGGGAGCTCGAGTAGGAATGGGATTTTTGGGGCCTCGGTTCTCAGCGGCCCCCAGAGAAGATCCTGCAGGAACTTCCGACGGGTCTCGGGGGCGCCTTCGTCAGCGGGGCCTCGGGAGCCGGGTCGGGTTTCAGGTGGGCGCTCGGGCTGGAGTTCGGGGGAGGTTGTTGAGGAGTGGGACGTGTTGAGACGCAGGCCAAATGGCGGCGGACGTGGAGGGAGTGTGAGGAGACAGCGGTGAGCACAGGTCCCTCCGCCTCGCTTCTTCGTCCCGAGTGCGAGTGGCCACTGGCTTGCTCCAGGCAGTGAGCGCTTATGATTTGCTCGATTAATTACCACGTTCACGGCCATTCCGTTTCCTTTTATCTTTCTTTCTTCCTTCGCCTTTGAATAATTACACGGTTCCATTCTGCTGCCGCGAAGACCTCCCGAGAATTCACGTCGCTCTGGCCGCCGCAGGAGTCCAGCGCCTCCTACCACGCGGCCGTCAGCAATTAAGGCTCCTCTTGCCTTTAATTTTGTCCTAATTGTCAGTGAAAAATACTATAGGATGACCCATGACAGGTGTGTTGACCGCGCAGCCGCGTGGACACTCCTCCGTGAGGCAGCGACGCGTCCAGCTCCCCGTCCCGAGGGTTGAGAATGCGCGTTAATCAAGGCTCGCGTCGCCTCTAAGGCGGTTTATCTCATCTGTGCCCTTTTTGGCGCTGGGAAATAGGGCTTGTTCGTCACACACCGGGCTTGGAGTTTGTCAAAGTGACACAACACGCTTTATCTCTCCCCCGAGGACGTCCGCGATGCACTGAAATGTGGCCCGGTCCTCCGCCATGTGTCCGGCTTCCCCCGGTGATTAATATGGATTAGTTATGAGAATTTTTCTTTTGTCTGCCAAGGTAAACTAATGAAGACTCTATTAACCCGCTCCAGCGCCGAGGTCCCAGGGCTGACCCGTCCGCCAGATGACCAATCAGGGCCTATGATAAGCCTGTAACGAGCTGTGATAGGCTGGTCGGTGGGCTTGGCCGTGATGGGTCATTATCACCGCGGGGGAGCGATGCCCTCGGGCCCTCCCCCGCGCGCCCGCCCGCCCGCACTCTCGCCCTCGCCCGCCCGCTCGCCCTCTCGTTTGTTCTTCTCTGTTCTCTGTTTTTTTTTTCTGTTTGGGTCTTTCTTTCTTTCTTTTTCTCTCGTTTTTTGTCTTTCTTTCTCTCTTTCTCTTTTTGTCTCTCACTCTCTCTCTCTCTCTCTCTCTCTCTCTCTCTCTCTCTCTCTCTCTCTCTCTCTCTCTCTCTCTCTCTCTCTCTTTCTCTCCTTCCCTCCCTCCCTCCCTCCCTCCCTCCCTCCCTCCCTCCCTCCCCCCTTCCCTCCTTCCCTCCCTCCCCTCCCTCCCTCTCTTCCCTCTCTTCCCTCCCTTCCTCCCTTCCTCCCCTCCCTACCCCACCCCCTCCCTCCATTTCTTATTCTCCCCTTCCCCCTTTCCTCTCCCCCTCCCCACCCACTCTTCCCTTCTCTTCCCTCTGTCTCTCCCTCTCTCCCCTTTCCCCGCCTGTTCGTTTCCCTTGAATCCAACGTGGATGTCGTATCCGCTTTTTTCCCATTCTCGACCTGCCGTTTGTTGGAAGTCCGTCCCGCGCAGATATTAATATTTGCCATCCGAGTGTCCGAAACCTTGTAGGCTTTTCATGTGGCGTTTTTAATCTCACTCCTTCCTCCCCCACCCGCCTTCTTTCCCCTCTTGCCTTTGCTCCCCTCTTTCCCCTCTTCCCCTCTTGCCTTCCCCCCTCTTCTCCCGCCATCTTAATCTCACTCCTTCCTCCTTCTTTCCCCCCCTCTTTCCCTCTTCCCCCGCTACCTTAATTTGGTTTTCCCCCCATGCCCCTTCCCCACATTTCTGTCCCCAACACCCCTTTTCCCTCTCCCTCTTTCCCCATTTCCTCCCCTTTCCTCCTTCCCCCTTCCCCACACCCTCTTTCCCCTCTTCCCCCCACTCCCCTTTTTCTCTGTTGACACATGAAGCTGTCTTTTTTGTCTTTTTTTGTTTTCTTTCTTTCTTTCTTTTCCGCCTTTGTCCCTTTGTTCATCCTGTGTCTCTTAGTTTCTTTATTCTAACTCGCTTCTCCTTCTTGCTCCCCTCTTCTCCCCGAGTCGTGAGCATGACTCTGCTGGAGGGGTTTTCTGTGACTCACGCGCATTCTCTCTCTCTCTCTCTCTCTCTCTCTCTCCTCTCTCTCTCTCTCTCTCTCTCTCTCTCTCTCTCTCTCTCTCTCTCTCTCTCTCTCTCTCTCTCTCTCTCTCTCTCTCTCTCTCCCTCTCTCCCTCTCTCCCTCTCTCTCTCTCTCCCTCTCTCCCTCTCTCCCTCTCTCCCTCTCTCCCTCTCCTTCCCTCCTTCCCTCCTTCCCTCCTTCCCTCCTTCCCTCCTTCCCTCCTTCCCTCCTTCCCTCCCTGCCTCCCTCCCTTTATCTATCTATCTATCCATCTCCCAATCTTCTTTTCTCTCTCTCTTTCTATCTAGCTATCTCTATCTAGCTATCTTTCCCTCTCTTTATCTATCTAGCTACCTTTCTCTCTCTTTATCTATCTAGATATCTTTCTCTCTTTATCTATCTATCTCTATCTCCCTCCCTTCCTCCCTTACTCCCTTTCTCTCTCCCTCCTTCTCTGGCTCCCTCTCTCTTTCTCTCTATCTCTATCTGTTTGCCCACGCTTGCATGTGCAAACTCGAAGTGTAGTGAATCCCCGAAGTCTAAGTGTCAGACAAAATAACAAAATTCCTAATTCACTGACGAAAAGAAAAAAATATAAAATAGTTTACCATGACAGATCTACAGGAAATAAGTGTCAGCCACACCCCGAAACAGGTCAAGTAAGGCCCCTTGTCTGGTCTCAAATCACACTCATACTGACCTGAGGTTGACCTGACGGGCACAGAGGTCTGTTTTGAATATTTTACTTCGCTGGAGTAATGTTTTTCTTTTTCTTTTCTTTTTTTGGCTTTTCTCGGAATGGTTTCTTATTTTCCCAATAGATGGCGCGCGTGTTTACGTCGCCTAACCATTCGAAAATTCGCTCATAATTCCGTCCATAAATTTCCAGGCTAACCGTTTAGTTTCCCTTCGGATGGATAATTGGTTTTACTTTAGGGACAATTAGATGTAAATTGTCAATGAAGTCTGTAATTAAGTTGAGTGAAGTTGAGATGGAGGGCTTTCGAACACCACATACCCCGAGGGAGAAATTGTGCTTGTGTTATCTCTGTGTCCCCTTCAGGCGAGTGTCCGAAGGCCCTCACTACTGACGAGGGCGACAGAAAATTGTGACGAAGTAGTTGTTGCGAATTTGGTCTCGACTGCTAATGGAATTGCAACTAAACCGCCTGTGTATTAGTGGAGTTTTGCCCTCCCCCCCCCTTTCCCCCTTTTCCCCCTCAAGCCCAGACTTACCCTCCTTCCCCCTCAACCCTGACCCTTCTCCCCTTCCCCCTCAAGCCCTGACTCTCCTCCCCTCCCCTCCTCTCGCCCTCCCCTCCCCCTCCCCCTCGAGCCCTGACTCTCCTCCCCCAACCCTTCCCCTTCCCCCTCAAACCCTGACTCTCCCCCCTCCCCCTCGAGCCCTGACTCTCCTCCCCTCCCCCCCCCCTCCTCCCCCCTTCCCCCTCAAGCCCTGACTCTCCCACCCTCCCCTCCCCTCCTCCCACCTTCCCCCTCAAACCCTGACTCTCCTTTCCTCCCCCCCCCCCTCCTCCTCCCCCTCCTCTCCCCCTCCCCCTCGCGGCCACTCCCCGCCCCTCCCGAGCAGGTGAGCCGCGACAGCTTGCCTCCTCCAGGGCGCGCAGCCTGTCGCCGCCCGGGTCACTCCTCCTCCCGTCTGTTGCTCGCTCCCGCCCGCGCCGCTTCGACAAATAGCCTCGAACACCAAGGGATTTAGTTGAGTAGTATTGTTAAGAGCGGTATAGCTGATAGAGTTGGTATGACCGATAGTCAGCGTACCAAACCGTAAATAATTATGTAGAGTATCATCGCTTTTTTTCTTCATTCTTTCTTTCTTTCTTTTTCTTTTTTTCTGTTCATCGCTTTTTCTTCTTTCTTTCTTTCTTTTCTTTTTTTCTGCTCATCGCTTTTTCTTCTTTCTTTCTTTTTTTTTTTTCTGCTCATCGCTCTTTCTTCTTTCTATTTTTTTCCTTTTTCTTTTTTGTCTTGTCTTGATATTGCTGTCTCGTAAAACGCCGAAGCAGGGCCCTCAAGGAGCAGGAGCAGCGGGCAGTGCGTACGACTTTCCAGCTGCGTCGCCCACTGGGAACCTCCTGCTGGCGTCGCGGCCGGAACCGTTAGGGCAAGTGTCGTTGTTGACTCTCGCAGCGGCCTCGTACTTGGCACGGCCCGTACGCTAGCGGAATGTTTTCTTTCTCTGAAGGAAGTGGCAGATCACCGGAATAAATATTTGGCGTCATGTATCCCGTTAATGACATGTGGAGGTCGTGTCAGCAGTGTTTGCCAGCGCGACCCCGTTGATCTCTGCGCGGGTTGACAATGCACGCGGGTCGTCATGTACCGAAATAATGGCGCGCTCGTCACATATTTTCACACAGTTTCCTGGTAGGTCACCGGAGGCCGGAGGTGAGCCGTACAACCGCAACAATTGTTAAGTAATTTCCCTTCGCCACGGCGCAGCGAGCAGGGTGGGCGCCCCAGGAGCCGTCTTGACGAGCGGGCTCCGGGTACCGCGCCGTGAGCTCGTAATGCCTGGAAAAAATGCAGCTAATTTTCGTCCCCGCAAGACGACCCGGCTGCCCGGCGCAACGACTCCTCGGTCGGCGGAGGCGTCGCGGAGGTTCAAGTCGCCGGAGACAGACGGAGGGACTTGGCTGAACCGCCGCGGAGGTTCAGCGCCGTTCAGTTCTCCGTCTCGGGAACGTATTCGCTGATCGGAATGCTCCCCGGCGCCCCTTGACTCGGCGCGCATTGTCTCGCCATTTTATTTTTTAACTCCTTTTGTCTCACGACTCTCATTGTCTCCCCTGCGGGCGTGGGATCTACAGTTACGTCCTTTCGTGGTGCCAGACCGTCACGGGTCAGCAGGCCGTGAATCACTACCACAGTGTCACGCTTATAAAAGGCTGCCTTGTTCCCTCCCGCCACGGCGCCGCAGCGGGCCCTGCCGGGGGCGGCCGACCAAACCGCGGCAATGCACGAGGGAATCGGCGGGGGAAGGACCAGGGGAAGAGCAGCATTATGTGGCGAGGAAAGTGCCGGGGAATGTTCACCTGGGTACCGCTTGCGCCCCCCCCCCCGCCTCGTGTTGTTAGCATTCCTGGCCTGCGAGGTTATCAGATTTTGCTTCCGGTCACGTAGCTAATCACTTCGGCGAATAAATTCAGCGATGTATCATGCAGCGGCGTTGTAGACTGTTGTATCATGCAGCGGCGTTGTAGATTGTTGTATCATGTAGCGGCGTTGTAGATTGTTGTATCATGTAGCGGCGTTGTAGATTGTTGTATCATGCAGCGGCGTTGTAGATTGTTGTATCATGCAGCGGCGTTGTAGATTGTTGTATCATGCAGCGGCGTTGTAGATTGTTGTATCATGCAGCGGCGTTGTAGATTGTTGTATCATGTAGCGGCGTTGTAGATTGTTGTATCATGTAGCGGCGTTGTAGATTGTTGTATCATGTAGCGGCGTTGTAGATTGTTGTATCATGTAGCGGCGTTGTAGATTGTTGTATCATGTAGCGGCGTTGTAGATTGTTGTATCATGTAGCGGCGTTGTAGATTGTTGTATCATGTAGCGGCGTTGTAGATTGTTGTATCATGTAGCGGCGTTGTAGATTGTTGTATCATGTAGCGGCGTTGTAGATTGTTGTATCATGCAGCGGCGTTGTAGATTGTTGTATCATGCAGCGGCGTTGTAGATTGTTGTATCATGCAGCGGCGTTGTAGATTGTTGTATCATGCAGCGGCGTTGTAGATTGTTGTATCATGTAGCGGCGTTGTAGATTGTTGTATCATGTAGCGGCGTTGTAGATTGTTGTATCATGTAGCGGCGTTGTAGATTGTTGTATCATGTAGCGGCGTTGTAGATTGTTGTATCATGTAGCGGCGTTGTAGATTGTTGTATCATGTAGCGGCGTTGTTGACGATCATGCAACTCAACTATATACGAAACGTAGCATTCAAAGCGAGGCGACGCAGAGGGGGCGAGAAGCTACCCTGGGATGTAACCCTTTCACAGAGCATTACCAAGTCGGGTTCCTCGGAGGGCACAGCCAGCGCAAGACAGGTATGGGATTCTCAGGCCATTTTTTATCATTACTCCTTCCTTGTCGGAGGATTTCGTCCATCCATCACCGGGCGGGCGCCATGACTCGACACCCACTCTCGAGGTAGGCTTCGCACGCCCGCACGCCCGCGCCGCTCCAATGCCCGATTATAGGAAGCAGAACTCCCCCCCCCCTCGCTCGGGTGTCACGTGGGAAGAAACCCTCCTTTTATTGTCGTATTGATCCTGACAATCCTCGTGTCTCCATTTTGTACCGGTAATAAAGCGAGTGTCTTGTGCCTCCCGGTGTCAGGGACGGAAGCCAGCCAGCGAGCCGCCCCTGCATGAACGTCTGCGGGTTAGAAGGTCAGCCAGCGGTTCAGTGCGCCATGTGGTCTGAACTCCCCGCGTGCAGGAAGGCGGGCCGTTGAGCCCTGACCCCCTGTGTGTCCGTCCCCCCGGTGCAGCGTATCCGACCCCGGCGCTATGGGTCTGAAAGTACGTCCTCTTGCCTCGTTTCATTCGGGCGTCTTCCGTCGACGTCGGCCGACTGAACTCGCTTCCTCCTCGGTCGGATCGAGGCCTCGGCGTGCGAAGGGACCGACGCAGCCCCCCGGAAGACGCCCCCATGCAGATCGCGGGTGAAGGTTGCTTGTCACTCGGCCACGCGTATCGGAACTGAACCGAGTGTGGCAGCTACGGGTGTCCGGGCCCTCCCCCTCCTCCCCCTTCTCCCCCTCGTCCCCCTTCTCCCCCTTCTCCCCCTCCTCCCCCTTCTCCCCCCTTGCCCTACCCTCGTCCTCGCATAGAGCTGCAACAATTTACACTGGCAGGATCGCTTTGCAGTATTCCGTCGGTCACTCATACCAAGGGACGAGCGGGAAAGTCGCACAGAAATATTCGGGGCGTGTTACGGAGGACAAGCTGCCACCCGCCGTACTCTGCGGAGGTATCAGCTGTACGTCAGCCTTCAGATATGCGACACCCCTGAGTACGGCAACCCCGCCTCTCCTGGCCCCGTAACGCCACGCGAGAGATAAAAAAAAGGAGGAATATTTGATGGAGTGTCGCTGTAGGTCGCGTCTGACAAAGGGAAATGAATCCCTGTATGGGAATAGGTTTGTTATAACAGAAAAGCGAAAAGAAAAATTCGTTCGTGGAGCGTTAACAACGATTTATGACGTAAATCCTGGCATAACGTAGAGCTGCGTTATGCCGGAATCCCCCTCCGACGCATCTTAATCTTTGTCTTGCTTCCAAAATCCCCTCTTACCTCCAGACTACCTCCATTGTCAGCAGAACGGACAGGTTCCCTAGGTGTGGTCCAACCCAGTGGGTCTTCCACCAGATGTTTACTGTTTAGTGTGGCATATTAGCATTTCCAGACGTGCCCAACCATCAGCTGAGACTCGTGAGCCTCTCCTGAAGAAAAAAAAAATTATGCAAATCAAGTGTCATCATTTATCCAGGGTGATATCATTTAACAAATACAAATGATCCCTGAGTTGGCAGTGTTGAGGGCCGGGTGAGGCGCAGGGAACTCAGCGCGTTGGACTCACTACTTCACAATATACGACTAACTTATGTACTTGCCCGCTAGCTCGGTTTTGTGGGCGGCGGGGAGAGATGGGCGGGCAGTGTTGGATGTTTACGCCCGCAAGCACTCACCAGTCCCACTGTAATTACACGCTGTATTGTTTGAATTATTCACAGAGTACATATCCCATTTTTGCATAAGTGAGTGCGGGAGAGGATGACGAGGAACTGTGTAGGATTGTGAGGCATTCTTCATCCCAGGATTCTTCTCTCTCTCTCCCTCCTTTCCTCCTTCTCTCGCCGTGCCTCCTTCCTTCCTTTCCTTCTCTCGCTATTCCTCCCTTCTATCTTCCTCCTCTCGCCTTCCCTCCTCTCCTCCTTCTCTCGTCCTCCCTCCCTCCTTTTCTCCTTCTTTCGTCCTCCCTCCTATCCTCTCCTCCTTCTCTCGCCTTCTCTCCTCTCCTTCTCTCGCCCTCCCTCCCTCCTTGCCTCTGCCTTCTTCTTTGTTTCTACATGCACCGTATTTCCCTCTCCTTTCCCTCCTCCCTCTTTCTGCTTCTACTCGTCCTTCCCTGTCCCTCTCTTTCTTCCTTCCTCTCCCTTTCTTTCGTTCTTTACTCTCCCTTCCCCTCTCTCTGTCCCTTCCCTCATCCTACTTTCTTCCTCTCTTTCTCCTTCCCTTCCCTCCTCCGTACACACTTATTCCCGATCCTTCTCCCTTCTCTCCTTTTTCTTCACTTCCACTTTCCTTCCTGCCTTTCTTTCCCTCATGTTCTGGCACTTATCGCCCCCTTTCCCCGTTTCCCCTTTTATTCGTCTTTCTTTCTTATCGCCCCTTGCCCCGTTTCCCCTTTTATTCGTCTTTCCTTTATTAAGATTTTTCCATCCCTGATGCTCTTACAACCAAGACCTAAATACATCCATTTTCCCACAAAAAAGGCAGCAAAATAGAGCTCCCTAGATTTAGCGTAAGAAATACATTATCATCGCGGGTTCAGTGGGCAGTGAGCAGTGCATTAGCATAACAATAGCCCAGTTATATGTAAAGCTCGGGATCCTAACATATATTATTGCCCAAAACAACAATAAATTATTGTGCGTTCTCGTGGCGCCTCCCTGTCCGCGCCCGTCGCTCCATTCTCGTTCTTCTCTCGTTTCTCCGCTCGTCCGAATCTCTGTCGGTTCTTGGTTCTCGACGCCCATGCTCTCTGAAGCCCATGTTCCGCTCGCCTCTCCACGCGTATGCTCTCGTAAGCCCATACTCCGCCCATCTCTCCACGCCCATGCTCCGGAGCGCCTCTCCACGCCCATGCTCCCGGGCGCCCATTCTCCGCCCATGCTCCCGGACGCCCATACTCTTCCCGCCTCTCCACGCCCATACTCTCGGGCGCCCATACTCCGCCCGCCTCTCCACGCCCATACTCCGTCCACCTCTCCACGCCCATACTTCACCCGCCTCTCCACGCCCATGCTCCCGGACGCCCATACTCCGCCCATCTCTCCACGCCCATGCTCTCCGACGCCCATACTCCGCCAATCTCCCCACGCCCATACTCCCGGGCGCCCATACTCCGCCCGCCTCTCCACGCCCATACTCCCGGGCGCCCATACTCCGCCCATCTCTCCACGCCCATGCTCCCGGGCGCCCATACTCCGCCCACACTCAAACTTCCGAAGGCGCGGGCGGCCGCACTCGTCCCGGGGAGTGAACCCTTTGCCTCCATGAGCTGAGACGCCACGACGCCCTTCGCTTCCCGACGTCTCCTGGCTTGCTCCCAGCTCTCCCTTCGCTCTCCCTGTTGCCACGTCAGGCCCCGGGGGTTCCTGGCCTAAGCTGCTAAGACGTTTATAGTGCCCAGCTCTTCAAAACTTCATGCGGGGGGGTGGGGGGGGGAAGGGAAAGACCGGAGTAAATCTCTATCTTCAAAAGTCTTTAAGAAAAAGAAAAGAAGGAAAGACCGGAGTAACTCTATCTTTAAAAGTCTTTAAAAAAAAGGAAGAAGGAAAGACCGGAGTAACTATCTGTCTTCAAGAGGAGTAACTATCTTCAAAAGTCATTAAGAAAAGAAAGAAGGAAAGACCGGAGGAACTATCTGTCTTCAAGAGGAGTAACTATCTTCAAAAGTCTTTAAGAAAAAAGGGAAGAAGGAAAGACCGGAGGAACTATCTATCTGCAAGAGGAGTAACTATCTTCAAAAGTCTTTAAGAAAAAAAAAAAGAAGGAAAGACCGTAGTAACTATCTATCTTCAAGAGGAGTAACTATCTTCAAAAGTCTTTAAGAAAAAAAAAAAAAAACAAGAAGGTAAACATCTCGACCGCGTCTTCCTAATCTCCCTCAGCCCATCCCGGGATTCGCGCGCGCCCCTCGCTTTCTACTCGCTGTTCTGAGGCTTATCATAATAGGAAGTTGGGGCCCATGAGTCAATCCGCGTATGTGCGGGTGGGGGCGAGAGGAGGAGGGGGAGGAAGGGGAAGGAGGGGGTGGGGCTCAGGTAGGCGCACACCACGCTAGCCATAAATTGCAGGTGTCAGGCAGGAGGCTCGGCCAGTAAGCCACTACGGTGAGTTATTACAACCCGCCAGATACAATAATCCCTACATGCCAAAGAAAATTACTTTCCAGATACATCTAAAAGCTATTTTTTTTCGGTCAGATGCCCCCTCGTGTTATTCTTCTCTCTCTGTTCTTGATCATAACACAAGCGTTTCTGTGATATGCTTCCAGGGAGGGGTTTAAGGTCCCGAGGGGCGTGGGAAGTCCTTATGAAGTCCTTCCGCGGGCGTTTTGAGGTCCTGAGGGCGTGGATATGTTGTGAGCGAGGCGTTTTGATGTCCCGAAGGGCGTGGATATGTTGAGCAAAGTCCTTGTGAGAGAAAGCTCCCTTCCGCGGGCGTTTTGGATCCTGAGGGACGTGGACATGTCGTGAGCGAAGTCCTTATGAAAGAAAACTTCCTTCCGCGAGCATTTTAAGGTCCCGAGGGGCCTGGATATGTGAGCGAAGTCCTTACGAAAGAAAACTTCCTTCCGCGGGCGTTTTGGATCCTGAAGGACGTGGATATGTTGAGCAAAATCCTTTTGAAAGAAACCTTCCTTCCGCGAGCATTTTGAGGTCCCGGGGGGCGTGGATACGTCGCGAGCGAAGTCCTTATTAAAGAAAGCATCCTTCCGCACCTGGATCCAATAACGCCGCCCGTCCTTTGATGCGGTGCGCGTGCCGGCGGAGGAAGAGCAAGTGGAGGCAAATCGCATCCCGGCGGCGTCTCGCGGGAAATAAAACATTCAGTATTGTGTGAGTATCCGCGCCCAGGCCACGGAATACCATAAATCCCCGGTTGACGGATCCTGGAGGATGGCGGGCGCGGTTCTCCCCTCCCTCCCTCCCTCCCTCCTCTCTCCTCTCTCTCTGTCCCAGCCTCCGAAGGCCCCCCACCCCATCCCACCCCTTCTCTATCTCTATGCCCAACCCCCACTCCCCCTTCCCCTGTGTCACACTTTTTTCACTGGGTTATTCTGCTCGTGTTTCTGTTCTTGTTGGGTATGCTATTGTTGCATGTAGCCTTAAAACACACACACACACACACACACACACACACACACAGAGAGAGAGAGAGAGAGAGAGAGAGCATAAATACATACATACACAGCGTGTATTCTCCAAAGATGCTCATGCTTATGGGAAAGGAAACGGCGCTGCTCTAAGAGTTCGCACCTTTAAGCAGTCCGGATGAAGGCAGGATGCGGGCGTGGGCGGGGCGGCGGCAGTAAATAGAAAGGGGGAAGGGGGGGAAGGGTCAAGGGAATTTTCCTGTAACACTTCGGACCATTTGCGGAATTTTTGTTGGAGGGGGGGGAAGGGGGGAGGAGAAGGGTGAGGGAAGGGGAAAGGAGGAGGGGAAGGGAAGTGGGAAACAGAAAGGAAATGGAAGGGGGAAGGGGGAAGGAG
>NC_091553.1:7319505-7327005 GCF_042767895.1 Penaeus vannamei
GGGAGGGGGGGGGTGAGTGTTACGGATGTCAGAACTGATGTGCAGGAGCTATTTGAGGAGGACGCGGCGCACGCACAAAGAGGAAAATGGGATGATTGTTATATAAGAAGCTGTGCTGGAGTTATGGCGAGGAGGATGGCGCTGTGGGAATAATCGGGAACCTGTGAAGTATAGAAAAGAGGGCGGAATCGTTGCAGATTTTGCCATGTGCGAATGAGACCGATTTGCCTCAGAGAAATCTCCGCAGTGACAGGAGCTTCACAGAGGCCCAGGCGGTGTCATTAGGGCAGTGCCACCGGCGAACCATCTTTCAAGTAGATAAAGTAGACATCCCTCTCATCCGCCGCCCTCCCGAACGCCCACCACGACAGAGCCCGACGCCCCCCGCCTCGCGCCCTCGAGACCCTGCTGGTGGCGCTGAAGTGCTGCCCCGGGGGACTTCCGCGGGAGGAAATGAGATGTTTATTTGTACTTTATTAACAGACGAACTGTCGGAGCTTCAGTGCTGGAGGAAGGGAAAGGAAAGTGATCTTTATGAATAGACTGTATACGGTGTAAACAATGTGACAAGGGCTGGCGGTGTCACAACCCCAGCTGGCACAGATGGGTCTAACCCTGACAAATGTAACGGAAGTCGACCTGCGCCCAAGGCTTACGCAATCTGTACTTTCTTTTCGATTCGGTTATCTTATCATTTTGATTTATACATGTCTATTTTTAGTTACGCATTTTCCCCCATTATTATTTTTTTAGTTACGTATTTTTTCCATTATTATTTTTTAGTTACGTATTTTTCCCTATTATTATTTTTAAGGAACGTATTTCTTCCGTATTTATTGTTAAGTTATGTATTCCCCCCTATTATGCTCTTCACAATTTGTGTCATTCATTCCTGTTTTCCCATTTCGTGTTTATTTCCCTCCCTCCCACCTCATCATCACATTATTGTTATAATTATTATTATACTGTTATTATTATTATAATTATTATTATATTGTTTTTATTATTATTGTAATTATTATTATACTGTTATTATTATTATTATTATTATTATTATTATACTGTTGTTATTATTATAATTATTATTATACTGTTATTATTATTATTATTGTTATTATACTGTTATTATTATTATTATAATTATTATTATAGTTATTATTATTATAATTATTATACTGTTATTATTATTATAATTATTATTATACTGTTATTATTATAATTATTATACTGTTATTATTATTATTATTATTATTATTATTATTATTATACCTCACTCGTGCCCGATCCCTTGACCGACGGTGGGTATCAATTGCACGTGGAATGAGACATAACCAGGCCTGCAATTGCAACAGGTGCGGATTGACGCAGGGCTGCTCCATGCCCGTCAACAGCGAGATCTTCGGAGACAATTGCCCGGGCACCTACAAGTACATCGAAGTCCACTACAGTTGCGTCATAGGTAAACGTCTTCGGATGCTCAGGGCGAAGGACCTCCTCGAAGGAAGTCCTCGAAGGGGGAGGTCCTCGTCGGTCTTGACGCTTGGGTTTCGGTGGTGGATTTGTGTGTCTGTGTGTTCGGGGCTACTAATACTACTAATACTAATACTGTAATGTCGTTTTACTAAATAGATAAACGAGTAGATTGACTAACATTTCCCGCAGGTTATGTTCGTCGCTGATGCTGATGCTGCTGATGCTGAAGTGACGCAGATGCTTTTTCGTTTTTTCTTTTTTTGGCCCGTATTTTGTTCGTCTTATTCCTCCCGGTTCTCGTTTGTCTCGACTCGTTTTTCGTCTCTTTTTCTCGACTCTTGTTCTCCTCTCTTCTCTCCCGGCTGGAATGTTTGGAGTGTTTGAGGAAGCGAGCGTGTGGTAGAGAGGCACAGGGCTGACTCGATGCTATCGCTGATTTACGGGGAAATTGTCTAGTATTTGGACATTTTACACGGACAATTATCTTCTTTTAAGATAGTTTATGGCGTCATAATCCCCAGACTGACGCGACGAGACCACGGCTTAAAAATGTAGATAGATCGTGCGCCCCGAGGGTCCCCCCCTCCCCCCCCAGAGCGTGATAAATTTCAATAAATGCGTTCTGTAGCTTTGTTAATATCTGGTAATGCTACAGCCCGGGGGAGAGAGGGGGGGAGGGGGAGGGGTGGGGGTCTTGGCCAGAACCTGCGTCTCCCTCGAAAAGAAAAAAAGAAAAAAAAAAAGGAATTTCTAACACACGGGTGATTCCTCCTACCTCGCCATGAATAACTTACCGATAGTTGACGGTTTACGAGCAATTAATTATTTTAAAATGTAATATGCAATTACGATCACGCCAATTCCCGCAAAAAAAAGAGAGAAGTGTCGGAGCCGAAACGTCGTGAGGTGGAGGGAGATGAGGGGGGAGGAGGGGAGGAGGAGGGAGGGGGTGGAGGGGAGGAGGAGGGGCTCGTGATGTGGACCAAGGAGTTAATTGTCTAGCCAAAGGTGTGCGGAGCCGACACTATTACTGCTCTCCATCCCACCTTAACATCTTCTCCCTCCCTCCCCCTTTCCCTTCTTCTTCTCTCTCTCTCTCTCTCTCTCTCTCTCTCTCTCTCTCTCTCTCTCTCTCTCTCTCTCTCTCTCTCTCTCTCTCTCTCTCTCTCTCTCTCTCCCTCTCCCTCTCCCTCTCCCTCTCCCTCTCCCTCTCCCTCTCCCTCTCCCTCTCCCTCTCCCTCTCCCTCTCCCTCTCCCTCTCCCTCTCCCTCCCTCCCTCCCTCCCTCCCTCTCTCCCTCTCTCCCTCTCTCCCTCCCCCCGGCCGCGTATCCTCAAGGGTGGGCAGCTTTGTCTGTGTGATGGATGCTCTCTCGTTATCTAATCCAGGAGCCACTCGTGTCGTAATGTGATCGTATTGAAATTGATATTCAGGGGCCGGTCCGGGCCTTCGATAAGCATCCCGGAGACTCTTAAGCCTCCAGACGCGTATCTTAGGAGGTAGGAGGAGGAGGTAGGAGGCATCCATAAGCCCGAAGTTTATTTTCCTGGGGCCTGACTGCGGAGTTCTCGTACCCCTGGCACCCCCCGCCCGCCCCGCCCCGCCTCCTGGACGCCAGCTGGGGTGATGGGCCATTATTAAAACTTCACTATTTAAGATGAACGTTTCGTCCACCTCTATCGCGCCCCCCCGGACAATTTACGAGACTATATCATTACAGATTTATATACTGGCCGTAGTAAAGGTTAATTCTAGCCATTCACGCTGGGGTCGGAGCGGCGGCGGGGCGGGTAGGATGGTCGTGCAGAGTCGTACCATAAAGTTAATACCTCGCACCTTGTTCTTCTGCCACACTACCTTATCGCCGCAATCAATGGCTCCGCTCTCTTATCGGCGCCACGTTGTCCTTAATCCCACTTCTGCCAAGGGTTGTATCATGGGGCTCTTCCTCCTTCATCATGGACGAGTTTTAGTAAAACCGTCTTACCTCGTGTTTCCGCGCGCGAGCCTACGTACGTACGTGTGTGTGTGTGTGTGTGTGTGTGTGTGTGTGTGTGTGAGAGAGAGAGAGAGAGAGTGTGTGTGTGTGCGTGTGTTTCGCAAGCACGCGAATGCGCAGCCAGCTTCTATCTCTCTGTATGGTTTCCCTATATATATGTAGAACCTAACCAATCAACCAGTCGCGTTGCAATGTGAGTAAGGTTGCTTCGCTCAAAATTGTTTTCCCTTCGCAAGCTGCTCGGGAAAGCCGTCTTGCACCATCGAGGCCAACACGGCTCGCTTCGGGGACGGCTGCCCTGGTACGCACAAGTACCTGGAGGCGCATTACAATTGCATCACAGGTAATACACGCCCTCCCTTCTCCTTCGCCACGCCCTCACTCTCAGTATTTGACTCTCTCTAACTTAGTTCCTCCGGCGCTGTCCCGAGGGCTAAGAGCTAGACCGTAGATTTGCATGTTATTTGAGAGGGACTTGCTAAGATAAAGCAGTCCTGGATGTAGTACATTCTTCTAACTTATGTACGATTGAGTTTGTATCTACTAACATACCTCTAAGCCATCAATTACTCTCAGAAATTCTGTTAAATAGTTTCTAATGGGCGGCCAACAAGCGCCTCCGCAATTTGTCGCAACACGAGTTTCGCTCCATCAGCTATTCATGTTGAATCGTTTAGTAGTTGAGACAAACTATAACGTCATTAGAGCCACATCAAAACGGGCCTCGCTTAGACGTAAACTTTGCCAGCGTTGTGAGAGGCGGTGCCATTTGCATGTTAATGTCGCGTCGGAGCATGGGGCGCTGGCACTGTCCTCCCCCTGGCACTGCCCTCCCCCTGGCACTGTCCTCCCCCTGGCACTGTCCTCCCAAGGCCCTGCCCTCCCCATGGCACTGTCCTCCCAAGGCACTGTCCTCCCCCTGGCACTGCCGACCCCCTGGCACTGTCCTCCTAAGGCCCTGCCCTCCCCCTGGCACTGTCCTCCCAAGGCCCTGCCCTCCCCCTGGCACTGCCCTCCCCATGGCACTGTCCTCCCAAGGCACTGTCCTCCCCCAGGCACTGTCCTCCCAAGGCCCTGCCCTCCCCTTGGCACTGTCCTCCCAAGGCCCTGCCCTCCCCCTGGCACTGCCCTCCCCCTGGCACTGCCCTCCCAAGGCCCTGCCCTCCCCCTGGCACTGTCCTCCCGAGGCCCTGCCCTCCGCTTCCTCTCGGGCGATCTGAATTTTGTCTAGCTCTTGTTCGTTTGTCTCAAGCAGTTTGATTGATAAGATGATAATTAAGGTTATTTCAAAGTAGCGTCATTAATGATATTAAAGTTATGATTTCAAAGTAGCGTCATTGAGTTGTTGGATTTAACTTCGCATGGTTAGTATGGAATATGTGATCTATTTACAAACAGTTCACATAACCAGACTCGCAGGTTTCTATTCTGTCCAAGACATATTTTTTAGTTTTGGAGCATAATTTGAAATGTGTGTTCCTTGCAGACGCGACCACCACCACTACCTCCAGGCCGCGGCCGCCGTGGTACATGCATACGAGAGCCCCGATTAGGACGCCTCCGACTCTGTACGCGAACTACAGTACAACCACGACGACCACCCTCCCGCCATCCACCACCACATCCACCACAACAACCACAAGCACGACCACCACCACCACGAGCACCACCACCACCACCCAGGCTCCTGACTTGGAACCGCAAGGTCAGGAGCCAGCGGAGGGCCCCGAGGCCGAGGCGCCCGCTACAGCACCCATGGAAAACGCCACGTCTCCCGCTGCTCCAGTTATGCCGTCGTCTTCTACAGTATCTACCTCTACCTCTACCTCTACTGTTATCCCGAGTAGCTCCTCGACCCCAGGTAGTAGCACGCACTCGCCGCCCGTGCCTCCGCCGCGTGTGGATGGGGACTATGAAAATCCATACTGTCCTCCCTCGTTTGCTCGCGGACTCTACTGGAACTGGACTCGCAGCGGGGAAATTGCGGTACAGCCGTGTCCAGGGGGCGCCTCCGGATGGGCGAGGCGCTCGTGCAAGACGGTGGACTGGGCGGGTCCTGCTGACCTGAGCGAATGTCGCAGCGTCTGGCTGGCCACGCTCGAGACCCGAGCTAATTCTCACGATTCGCTGATCGGCGTGACGGCCGACTTGGCGAAAGTGACAGAAAATAAAGCTCTGTACGGCGGCGATCTGATCACCACGGCTCGCCTCCTCTCCACGCTGGCCACCCTCATGGCGGACGATCTGGATGACTTCCCAGAGCCGCGGCAGCGCCAGGCCGTTGTGACGGAGATGCTGCAGTCGGCGCTCGCTACGGGGTCTGCCCTGCTGGCGGCAGGGATGGCAGGTCCCTGGGGTGACCTGGCTGTGAGGGAGAGACGCCACGCCGTGACGCAGCTCATGGTGGCCCTGGAAGAGGCGTCGTTCCTTCTGGCCGATGTCCTGCCTACGGGCACGGAAGCGGTGCACCATAAGTCTCACGTGCTGGCGTCTGCGCGGGCTGTCACGGCCGATGGGTCCTCTGTGGCATTCCCTTCTGCCCAAGATCAGACTGTGGACTGGGGCTTCACCGACTCCGTCGCCCTCCCCCCTGAGGCCATCCTCGAAAACAATGATGGCGGCACGACGAGAGTTGTGTTTCTCACGTACCAGCACCTGGAGGACCTGCTTGCGCCGGGCTCGGAACCTCTTGGCCATCGGTCAGGAAACATCACACGGCTAGTGAACTCGCGTGTCGTGTCAGCGTCACTGGGTCACGGTCGCCACATTCAGTTGCCTGAGCCCGTTACTCTCACTTTCTCGCTGTTGCGACAGGAGAATGTGACTCGCCCCGTGTGTGCCTTCTGGGACTACACCACGTCAGCGTGGAGCGACGAGGGTTGTCGCGTCATGTTCCACAATCGCTCGCACGTCACTTGCCAGTGCGATCACCTTACGAACTTTGCCGTTCTGATGGAGAAGTCCACCGGTGGAGCGGCGGAGGATCCACAAGCAGCCTTGCGCATTTTGGCTTATGTTGGGTGCGTCGTGAGCCTCGTGTGTGTGGGCGGGTCTCTGCTGGTCTTCTCGGTCTTCCGAAGCCTGGCCTCCCCCCGAACTGCTGTGCATAGACATGTGTGCATCTGCCTCACCGCGGCCGAACTGGTGTTTCTTGTCGGGGTGTGGAGGACCGACACCCCAGTGCTGTGTGGCGTGGTGGCCGGCGTCCTGCACTACACGGTTCTCTCGGCATTCGCTTGGATGTTCATGGAAGGTACGTGGCTGACTCTTTTGTTTTTGTAAATTGGTCATGATGATAATTGTTTCCTGCCCTCGCTAACGTGGCAAGAGTTATATTTCGACTATCTTCTCTTACAGGTGTTCACGTTTATATGAGTGTTGCTCGAGCAGTAGAATGCGATTCTCTGCGACTGCGGTGGTGGCATTACACCCTGGCCTACGGCCTCCCGCTCCTGGTGGTGGCCGCCGCTGCAGTTGTGGACCCCTTCAGCTATGGCACCGATCAGTATTGCTGGCTCAGGACTGACAACTACTTCGTGTTCTTCCTCGTCGGGCCGGCGCTGCTGCTGCTGGCGGCCCACGTGGCCCTCCTGGCGGCCGCCCTCGTGTACACCTGCAGGCTCTCCCCGGACGACGCCCTGAAGACCAAGGAGATGGCACGACTCGACTCGACCAGGTACGTCGGACGGAATTCCTTTCCTGTGAACTGGAATAAAGACAGTTTCATCTCTTTCCATTTATGTTTTTTGGTTAGAGCTCCTCAGTAATTGGACTTCCGTTCAGATGGATTAACACTCATTGCACAAGGCCCCGATGTCTCACTATATACTGATATCACTGACCCTTCCATGCCTCACAATGTAGGCCTGTGCCTACTGTACGAACTAACAGAACTTCTATTCTGTAGATGTTAGTCCCCTGCCCCTCGACCCCCACCTTGTCCCCATTACTTTAGCATCTCTCTAAATCCACCCAATTTATCTCACTGGCAGCGGCGTCTATACCAACGCTCTCCAACACCGACTCTAC
>NC_091553.1:7334505-7339505 GCF_042767895.1 Penaeus vannamei
CCAGAAGCTACGGCGACGCCCGACCCCTGCTTCCGTATCACCACGCTCAAGGCCACCACTTCCCTCGGAGCCCGCAGGACCAACAGTTCGCTCTCAGTGAGGAGAGATTACGGGACTTCAACGCAGCTCAGATGAGTCGAGATCTGGAACAGCTGCAGCAGGCACAACAGCATCTTTCGCGCGACAACCTGATGACCGTGGCAGTCTTGAACGGGGAGCAGGTGGTCTGCCGCTTGACGTCGCCCTCGAACCCCCAGGCGCCACAGAGCCTGCCAGTCATCCACGAGGCCGGCGGACGAGGCCTTGTGGCATCCCAGACCCTGAACGGGGAGCCCGCCCACGTGGTGGTGTCGCGGGGCCCGCACTATAGACCCCAGCAGTTCAGCGAGTGTTAGTGATGTTCGTGTGTGCTGCAGTGGAGACTACTTTGGTCTTATAAATGGAGTATGTAAGAAAATGCCGGCTTGAGTCATTAGCGAGTTGTCTTTAGACTACTTCTTCACTTGTGCTTTCCAGCTGGACGATTGGAACTCTATAGTCTGAATAGTTACCGACTATCTCAAATCCAGTTGGCATTATCCTTGATGGTGCAAGGCGTATTTCCATACCGTTTGGAGTTCTTGTTTTAAGTATTTGTAAACTTCAATTTCCATTTTTTTGTGAGCCTGAAAGAGTGCGCGAGAAAACAAAGAGACTAAGTAGTGCACTCAGCTGCAAAAGGGGCATCATGGCGGAAACGGACACGATTTCCTGCAACTTTGATAACTAGTCGATGTACTTTCTTATTTATTGGTCTCATTTTATTTTTACACACCGCGGAACTTTTGTAGCTCTGTGAAAGTGGTGTCGAAGCCTTTGTGATTTTTATATGTAAGAAGTGTTATATTTCTGTTAAGTGTGCTACATTCCAGAGTTTTAGTGTTTAGTTTCGTCAGACGTTGGGTTCAAGCCTCAGTGCCACAGTGCTCTATACTTCGCTTCAGAATCACACCAGTTAACGTGAATGGCTATTAGAGGAAGTGCCTTTTTCGGTCCGAGGAGTGTGTACATGTATAAAGGAAATATTTGGATGTATATAATGATGTAAATAGAATATATTTATATGTACGTTTTCTTAATGAAAAGCCAAAGCTTCTAGACGTAGAAGAGTCTTCGAGAGTCATTTCCAACGGGCCTTTCCTTTGCTTAGTGGAAGAGAAACACTGATACTTTTTATGTTATATACTTCACCGGCAGTGGTTCCAGGGAGTAACGGGCTGTGGTTCCAGGAGGTCACTAGCTGTGGTTCTTGGGAATGCCAGCTGTGATTCCGAAGGATCGCCAGGTATGGTTCCAAAGAGTCACCGGTTGTCAGCAGGTAACTTGTTGGCTGATGCCTCACTTAAACTCACCTGTAGCTTCCCCGGGTTGTCACCGATGGCTTTCGGGTCGCGGTCGCCCGGTTTTTGCCTCACCTACATCACCCGCAGCAGGTCTTGGTCCACAGCAAGCCAGGGTCATGTGGTGGGCAGTTAACTTCATTGTGGCATCACTGCATTTTCGTTGCATCATCTCATCCTTATGGACAAACTTGTACCTTCAGGTCCGTTGTCTGCCCACGCACATCGCCTACAGTGTTGGAGTAAACACACTGTGCTTGTGGATCCATATTAAATCTCCAGCTTAGACTCCTTTTATTCAGGTCAGTGTGAATCTAAGCTGGAAGAATGTAAAGTAGGTAGCTCCCACAAGCTTGGCCAACCCCTGGGACCCGCGCCTGCCATCATCTCTTCTCCAACTTGTGAGCTGTGATACGTTGAATAGATAATCAGTGTAAAAATATGACAATAAAATGTTTAAATGGATTTATTGGTTTGTTTGTTATTAATGCACGCGTCATGGATTCCTTAAGGTACTGCAGACATTGCGTTATCGTTTATCTATTTCGTAAGTCTTAAATGCAATACTTTGTCATACAGAATCATGTGAGAAAAAATGAAATTGTTTTGGTATTATACATAGAATGAGGTACGGATGGAAATACAAGAGTTTTGCAACGAAGGGAAAGCAAATTTATTCTCCCCAGTAATGTTGCATTTACAATATTGCTTTATATTAACAGTATTGGAGATACCCAGGTGGTAAGCCTTTGTTTGCGGTAATTTTATGAAAATAACAGTGACGTGAACATTTTCATAATTACTATCGCACAAATTAACTTGATGCAAAGTGGAATTGAGAATGTTTTATGAAAATTAGATTGCTGAATATGAAATCCTCTGATGTTTATCATGATGCAAATTAAACAGACGTGGTAACAATTGCTATTATAACGAGAGACAACAATTATTTCCATGTATGAAGACAAGCTATTGCCATACAGGAATAAGTGTAACATAAACAGTGAAAAGGATACAGACGCTTCAACAATATCGACTTAAATGTACATGATAAGACAATTATAAACAAGAATGAAGCTTTTATCATATCTCTGGAGCCAGAATCACCGCCAGAGATTGGAAGAAACAAAAGCGATTCGGTCCAATCAAAAGATTTCGAAGCCAGAGTAAGAAATCGTTTTTTAATCTTCCTTTCTTCCTCTTAAAGCCAATGATTTTTTTTTTCTTTTAAAGTCAAAGACATATTTTTTTCTTTCTTTTAAAGACAAATATTTTTTCCTGCCTTTTTTAAGTCAAAGAAGAAAAATCTTTTAAAGTCAAAGAATTTTTTTTCTTTTAAAGACAAAGAAATTATTTTTCTTTTAAAGCCAAAGATTTTTCTTTCTTTCTTTTAAAGTCAAAGAAATATTTTTTTCTTTCTTTCTTTTAAAGTCAAAGAAATATTTTTTTCTTTCTTTTAAAGTCCAAGAAATATTTTTTCTTTCTTTTAAAGTGAAAGAAATATTTTTTTCTTTTAATGCCAAAGATTTTTTTTTTCTTTCCTTTACAGCCAAAGAAATATTTTTCTTTCAAAGTCATTTTTTTTTCTTTTTAAGTCAAAGAAATATTTTTTTTCTTTTAAAGCCAAATAAATATTTCCTTTCTTTTAAAGTCAAAGAAATATTTTCCATTTTTCTTTTAAGGCCAAAGAAATGTCTTTTTCCCTTTTTTCTTTCTTTAAACATGTTCTCCCATACGTGATATAAAACGAAAGTAGACATGACAAAGAGCAGAGTGGAAATGACGATACGAATACGAATATGGCGAAAATTAAGTGCAATGGCAATAATGCAATTAGTGATAATGGCAAGACTGATATTAATCATGAGGATGGTAGTCGCATTGACAATATAATAATAATAATAATAATAATAATAATAATAATAATAATAATAATAATAATAATAATAATAGTAATGATAACATTAAAAGTAATCATGATTTGTATTGATAATAGTAGTACCAACAACAATTGCTGGTAATAATGGTAGTAATAATTATAATGATAATCGTGATGAGAGTGATGATAATAAATAATGATAGTAGTAGTGGTAATAATGATAGTAATATTGATAACAACAAGTGCAATAGTAATGATAACGACAATAATAACTAATAATAATAATAATCATGATAATGGCAATAATAAAAATGGTAATGGTAACTTTGTGAGGGTAGGAAGCGACACAACAAAGAATTAATGGTTAGTTTGAATTTAGGATTTGATGAGAAAGACAGTGAGGAGTCATCTTAAAGGACCGACAGTGAACACCGGGAGAATAGTAAGAGAAAAGGATAAAGAATGGGAATAGAGAGACGAGAAAAATAAACTAGAGAAATGGATAGTAAAAGTAATCATGATTTGTATTGATAATAATAGTACCAACAATAATTACTAGTAATAATGGTAGTAATAATCATAATAATAATCGTGATAAGACTGATGATAATGATAATATTGATAGTAGTGATGAAAACAAGGTAGGAAGATCAATATTGCCTTTTTTCGGAAAGACGAAACGAGGAACAACAGTAAAAATTAAGGTAACGGATTTTTTTTAAATCCACAGAGGGTGTGCTTGAGACTGAAACAAAAACTAATTCAAAACAAAGTCATGAACGAAATAAGGCCACGCTTCACCAACAAACAGATTAACAATAACAATTAAAAAAAAAAAAAATAGATAAAAACAAAGTTACGGACGAAATAAAACCACGCTTCTGCTCCATCCGGGACTCCTCCAACTGCTCCATCCGGGACTCCACCTGTACGACGCTCGCGGGCCGTTCAAAACACGAATCTGCGGAAGACAAAATTGGTAACAACACGAAGGGAAAAAACAGATTCCCTTGTGAAAATCAAATAATCTTATTTACCGTTTCGATCCAGGAATGCAATTTTGGCGCCGAGAAGAATGTAGAGCAATCGTAATAAAGAGAAGAGACGTTGAAGGATATGATGGAGTGAATTTTTCAGGTGGAGAAGTCTTAAATTAAATTAAATACGATTTAGTATTCGAGAATGGTAGGTGTAGATGTCAGCATGGGAATGGTACGCGTCATGTCATGGAAAATGGTAGACGGAGATGTCAAAAGGGAAATTGTGGGATTAGATGTCGTCATGGAGATCAGAGACGTAGATACGTAAATACCATCATGGAAATGGTAGACGTAGATATCATCATGGAAATGGTAGACGTGGATATAATTGTGGAAATAGTAGATGCAAATATTATCATGGAAAAGGTAGACCTAAATATCATAAAAATGGTAGACGTAGATATCATCATGGAAATGGCAGACGCAAATATTATCATGGAAATGGCAGACGCAATTATTATCATGGAAATGGCTGACGCAAATATTATCAAGGAAATGGTAGACCTAAATATCATGGAAATGGTAGACGTAGATATCATCAAGGAAATGGTAGACGTAAATATCATAGAAATGGTAGACTTAGATATCACCATGGAAATGGTAGACGCAAATATTATCAAGGAAATGGTAGACCTAGATATCATAGAAATAGTAGACGTAAATATCACCATGGAAATAATACACCTAATCATCTTGAAAATA
>NC_091553.1:7369505-7374505 GCF_042767895.1 Penaeus vannamei
AACCCATATACATACTGGCTGTAATAGAGATTATCTGAACACTGTAGTTACATCATTCACTAAATGTTCATCATTGTTTTGTTTTGTTTTAATTCTAACATATATTAAAGCCATCTTGAATACTGATCATGTATCAAAATGTTTCCAAATGATATTTAAATGATTGATTAAGCAAGTATTTACTCCACAAAATTACATGATTTGATGTCACTTTCAATCCTTTTATTCATTCCTGTATTCAAGGGGAACCTCAGTAGTAAAAACATGCCATACATAAACTGCATGTTAACATTTATATCTTGGAGTAAATACCCAAGTATAATCTATTCAAAATTTACTTTTTTTTTAGTTTACAATCAAGTCATGGTATCAAAATTGTAGCACAATTTACACAACTTTGTTCCTATTATTTGAAAGGAAAACAATCAACAACACAAAGTTTGGCCCTACTTGATCTGCTTTTAATCAGTAGCAAAAATCCTCAAAATTAGGTAATAAAATTTCTTCCCATAATCATCTTTACCAATCACATCTATTTCCAATGCCACATCCCTTTCACATTTCTCCTCTAATAAAATGGATTTTAAAATTCTCCAGGCAAAATACTATTTACGAGTATTTCTTCAAACATGATAGCTTCCCTTGAAAAAGTAAATAAATAAAGATAATTGAACTGAAACAGAAAATTCACATAACCATCTAGATTCAACTATACAAAATGTATATGCAAACCCACTAAGGTTTGTACTTATCACACAAGTTTCATTCATTACATACTTTACGACAATGTCTGAGAAATCAGACAAAAGGAAGACAAAATGAATACAGTCCATTACTATTCAAACAGGGAAATAAAGGAATTCTTTTCCAAAGATATTTCTTCCTGATGTAATCTGACATGAGATTCAAATGTTGTACACTTTCTTCCGTCATATTCTTTTCTTGAAAGAAGGACACACAAAAGTATGTTCTCAATTCTTGTTCATTCCTGAAACACCACCTAAAAATGGTTAAGATGCATAATTGTGGATTTTCTGTTTTATGCTCCATAAATGACGATGAAGGCAAATACAAAACATAGCATGTGAATGTTTTGATGGTAACTTTCCACCGATTCATTTCTCTTTTTCTGGGAGAATTTACGTGATCAATTTATGGCCGATAAGAGTGAATAAAACCAGTCACAATCCATTCCATCAAAGTAGAAAAAGGACAAAATGGTAGAGAAGAGATAAACATTTTCAACAATCATCTATAATAAGTTAAAAATATGGCAAATCATGAGTTTCAACATTTCCTTCAGGTTACTCAGAGAATATTTCATATTCCTACTGTTAAAAAAACTCCTACTTTCAAATGATATGAAATATGCAACAAACAATGAATAACAAGAGGTATTCTGAACACCTCAACATATTACACAAGTGTTTATGAAATTCAGTAGCAAAGAAATAGAACAATGATCATAAAAGGAACTCTTGTCATACAATTTGTAATATCTTGTGTGTCAAAATGTCATGATTAAGTTTTAAAAATCAAGCTAGAAGTGGAAAGTATGAAAAAGTAAGAAAGAAAACATACAAAATTATAAAAAAAAAGAGACGAAATTCAACTCATCTCATTATCCATTAAACAAGTCCTGTTATAAATTAGTTTAAAGAAAAATATTGCATAGGTCAACCATCACTGATCCTGCACTATTAGGACCTCAATGACCTAGATTTGGGAATATTGACACAAAGACAAAGATGTCTAAACGATTGCAAATCTTTTTATACCTTTAAATTATCGGTAGAGTCTGGATAATAAAGGAATAGAAATATTAAATGAAAGGCAAGTGAAATTTTAATAAAGCTATGTACTCTGACTTATGAAGTTTTAGTCTGTTTGCGCAAAACATCAAGAGATCTAGTACACTCACTGTAATTGCTCATTTTCTGGGAAGAAGGTACCCTAACCTTGATATGAGGTCATAAACTAAATAATGGAAAAAAGGCAGCTTTGTGAATAACATTCTGGACTTTGTACAAATCTTCAGTTATTCAGGGCAGAAAAACTTTTCAGCAAAATAGTGAATCTACAAAGAATGACGTCAGTAAGGCGTATCAATATGAAATATATCAAATTAAATGATGGATGTAAACTACTTCCCTGCACCAAAGCTTTGAAACCAACTGACTGTTTTCTGGTAATATATATGATAATGGCAAGGTATATGTTCATTACAGTAACTATAATTCAAAATGCCAAATGGTGATATCAATGGGAGAAGGGGATATAGAACATACATGATGAAAATCACTTGGAAGACAGAAATTGATTTGGGAATTTCACTTTAAGCTCGCTTTATCATTTGATATACAAACTTGGTTTCTGGTTAAGTGTACAGGAATGGAACTTATATAACAAAATCTGGATGTTTAATATTCATTCAGGTAAAGTTACACATCTGTGGGGTCCAGGAAAAATAGAGAGATACCTGTGACTGAATTACCGATAGGCGGATTAGTGAAGGTCAACATATGCAATCACAAATGCTAAAATTTCATTATAAAAATAGACATTGCATGAAACTCAGACAGACACAAAATCACATAGGATCCTGGGACAAAAAGATTATAAATTATCACACTGTCATAAGTACAACACTAAACCTAACTTAATCCACAACACACCCTGAAAAATTGTGACAACCAAACTTATAAACCTTCATAAAGAATTCAAACTTAAAAACTGTGAAACGTTACATTCTTTCTGATGTGGATATTATCATTTCTCTAGATTTCTGTTCTTATCATATTCATTTATCTAAAATCAGACATCTTAAAACCTTAAAAATCAAAATAATAAATAATCTCCAAGGTATAATTGCACCAAACCATTATATTGTGCTCTTATGGTATTGTTCTCACTCTGACTCTTTGTATTGCCCTTGGAATTCCAGGCAAAGTGCAATGCGTAAACATTCAATGAATTTAACAATTAAAGTGTTTTTTTTCATATTTCTTTCAATAGAGATCATCAAACTTTCCACCAACAAAAAGGTTTTGTAAAGCCTCTTAAGAAACACACCAAAAATATACATATTTTTTTTCTAACCTTGGGATGACATTCATTATGCATTTACAAATCAAACTATATCAATACCATAAATAGGAAAATACCCATCACTCCTAAAGAAAAAAAAAAAAAATCTCTTTTATAAAGGTTGTCTAATCAAATTATGCTAATAACATATGTATTGCTTTAAAAGGAATAACAAGAATTTTAATACAATAAGCCGATGTTGAATGACACACAGCCTCGACCAACAGATTTTACAGGTCACCATCTCCCCGTGTGTTAGGAATAGTTGGGGTTTCTAATTACTCGCGGCACCAGGAAGCCTCGAACTCCTGAACACTAGATCAGCGCCTTAGCCCAGTGAGCCGCAGAGTATAGAGTAACTTCCCTTAACCCCCAAAAATAGAAATAAAGCATGTAGACCTAAATAATCATAGTGTACAATAAAACTAATAATGCCGATACATTTTTGGATGATACAAAAGTTAAAATGAAACGGTAAAGATGCATGCTTAAACCAGGAATATATGCATATAAATATCCCGTTCGTTTGAACTTTACATTCATATCCATCATATCACAATACTAGTTACTGTAAAGCTTTAAAATGAGAACTTTCATTTAAAGAACTTGGTCTTATCAAGTCTGTGCAGATTTACACAAAACAATTCAATGATAAATATAATATAATCATAATAAATCTCATTATTAAAGAAATGATGATGTCAATTAAAGTAATGACAATGACACTGAAGACGACAATGGTAACAACAATTATCAGAATAAAAATCATACAATTAATAATCAACAATTAATTCATTAATATTAATAATAATAATGATTAAAATAATAACAATAACAGTAAAAAATAATAATAATAATAATAATAATAACAATGAAAATAATAATAATGATAACAATAATAAAAATAATAACAATAATAATTATTATCATAATTAGAAACGATAAAAAAATAACAACACTAATAATAATAAAAATAATAATCATCATTGTAATAAAATAATAACCTTAATAATATAAATAATGATAATAATAATCATAATGACAATAATAATAAGAGAAATAATTATAATAATGACAATAATAATAAGAGAAATAATTGTAATAATGAATATTATTACTAAGCATAAAAATAAAAATAATGACAATAATAACAATAGTAATACTAATACTAATGATATCAATAATAATAATAATAATAAAAAATAATATTGATAATAATAATAATAATAATAATAATAAAAATAAAAATAATAATAATAATTATAATAATAATAATGATAATTATAATAATGATAAAAATAATAATAACAATTTAAAAATAAAGATGATAATGATAATAATGGTAATGATGATAAAAAAGAAAATAAATAACAATCATTATTATCATTATTATTACTATCATCAAATATACAAATAATGATAAAAAAGATAAAAAAAATAATGGCAATAATAATCATTATTATTACTATTATCAAATAAACAAATAACAAAAAAAACAATAATAATGATAACAATAATATCAATAAACATAATAATAATAATGAATAATAATAATAATAATGAATAATAAAAACAATAACAATAAAGAAATTTTGAAAGTTTACAGAAGAATATTGATATACTAAGGCAAAGTGAAATCAAATACTGTAGACCAGTACATAAATAATGGACGACAGTAGTGCAGTTTCATAAAAATTATCAATCGAAAAATAAGTAGCATTTTATCTTTAGTCTCCATGGCAACTGGTATAAACAATACAAATACAGTGCACAGTATTAATTACAGCAAGCAAATGTCCTTTTTCAATCAAGTTCACATTTCTATACTTACAGCATTAGGGGATCTGGTGTGAAATCGTTGCGAGATAAAATTTAGAAAGACGTAAAAGATGATGCATGAAAAAGAATATATA
>NC_091553.1:7379505-7384505 GCF_042767895.1 Penaeus vannamei
TCTTTTGGTACTGTGAGGAATATTTCGAGAGGGTAAGAGAGGCAACTGCCATAGGGTCTGGGCTACAGAACAGGCCCATAAATATGAAGCTTTATAATTTTATTGTTTATCACGAAGTTTCTTGCACTTGCAACATTTTAAGAAAATACTTTTAATAAGTAACTTTTAAGGAATTTGATGCATTTGCAGTGTTGACCAAGGGGCCATATTCACAATTTGCCCAAGGTCCAGGCTTCACTCTCAACAAGGCAGAGTACGCCCCTTCAATTTGGCACTTTTTTAGGAATTCTGGTCTCATGAAACAACATTTGCATGATGCAAAATGTTTTTAAGCACACAGAATGGCAACTATTTCCAGATTTTTTTTTAAGGTAACAAAAGACATTACCAGTCTTTTACTGTCTCTCCTACTTATCTTCTTGGTCTATTTGTGCATAATAAAATTCTTGGCCACAGTCATAAAGTGTAATGGACTAAGGACTAGTATATCACCAATACCAAAATATAATGCTTCTGATTTTTTTTAGACAAAAAATATACTTCATACTTCATGGAGCCTATCCTAAAACATTTTTATGTGCTGCCAATTAATACAGACTCTTCTAAAAATGCTACCATAAAGCATTGGAAAATTCTAGTCAGAACCAACAATTTTTCCAAGTTAATTCTATTCTCTCAGATTGCCATTCAAAAAGGAAATATGTAAACCAAGAGCGTACAATGTTTGAGCCAAGTTATCTCACTGTGGTACAGTGTTCAGAGGTATACATATAATAAAAGGATCGCCACCACTTCAGGTGGTAGAGATCTTAAGGGGAATCTTCAACATTGTCAAATTTCTCTGCTTCACCTGCAGTGAGTTTTCTAAAAACTGGATTCAAGAGTGTGATGTATTCTTCTCTGGCTACCACATTTGTTATCCTTCTTTTATTATTCATTATAGCTTGATTATCATTAGCATTATCTTTAACCCTGAGCCCCCCAGGAAAATATAATATTCACTGTAGTATTTTTTGAGAAATGTCTCAACACACAGGTGGCCCCACAAGTGCTTTGCCACCAAGGTAATTAATCATCTTGTGATCTCACTAGATTTTTACCTTTCCTTGAGTTTTCAAGTAAAATATTTTTTTACTTATACTTTTAACACTGTTGCTGGTATTATAATTGTTGACATGATAATCATTATATTGTTACTGGCTTTACTAATAGAAGTATAAGATAAAAGAAAATATTTCTGACTGATAGTACTAGTAATTGGCTCATTGGTGACTAATTACTTGTGGACTCATCTATATGTAAAGATAATTAAACTACACTCTCAGTGGCTACGGGATGCACTTACATGCCATCCCCACCAGCTATGGGTTAAATAAGAAAGTTATCATTGTTCCTTAGTAAAATTAGTAATTACTTTTATTCAAAAGCAGTTTGTACTGATCCATTATACTTTCCATGCTATAATAAATGTGAGATATTACACAATTTCTCTTCTAAAGCATCCACATCAAATTACTAAAGCTGCCAGTTATGCGACTTAAACCATGCTAAATCTACAGATGCATTTTTACAATCTACAGATGCCACACTGCCTGTCTATCATGCCATATCCTGCCTATAATCCTAGCTCTCTCTTAGTATCTGCCATATATATGCGGGGCTATGAACCTTCCCAATATTCCTTGCCACAAGATAACAATCCCACTAATTGCAGAATAATCCCATTGGGATACATGCAACCCTTTCACCGATACCTTGGGTGAACTTTAAAGGCACATTGTCCTCACATTCCAATAGGAATCTCTAGCAGCTAAAACTTGGTACCATCTTGTTTAATCTACTACCTGTCTCACTTACACCCTATTCTTTTTAAGTACCTACACATTATAAAGGCTAGGTCCCCCTAATCATAAATATTTTGATTAGCAGGCCTAACTGGCAGAAACATTACTGCTCTTACCCTCCTGCAATGTATATCATATGATGCATACTTTTTTTAAGAGGGTATGTTACATACAGTTTCTATATAAAACGGAAACAAACAGCAGATGATTCATGCAGCAGTAGTGATTAATAAAGGGTGAAAAACGTTAAAAAGTGGCAATGTGACAAGAGTTACTGCCCCACACAAAAGGGCTAACAGATCCCCTGCCACATCACAGTGCACCTCCCTCAAGCAGGCGGTCTTTTAAGCCTACATTTGGTAGCTTGACTTTTAATTAAGTATAGCCTGCATTAATTCTAATATGTCTATACATCTGTTTTCTAAACACAGCTTGTTTCTAGTTACAAAGGATTCTGATTCATATTCTCAGCCTCAGTCATTAAACACTATATTCCTTTTCTTACATACATACATACATACATACATACATACATTATATATATATATATATATATATATATATATATATATATATATATATATATATATATATATATATATATATATATATATATATATATATATATATATATATATATATATATATATATATATATATATATATATATATACACATATACACACATGTATGTATATGTATATGCATATGAACATATACATGTCCATGTATATGCATATGCATATATATAGATACATACATACATATATATATATATATATATATATATATATATATATATATATATATATATATATATATGTTTTTCCTATTAGAGTGTATGGCATCCTTCCCCTTCCTCTACAGACAACAATGTTAGATCAAGCTCTGTGAGTCATACAATTTCCAAGTCTCTTATTCTTTTCACTATCTCCTGACCAAATAACTTTTTTACAATATTTTTCAAAATTCTGGACTTTCCTCATACTTTTTCATTCGAGGTTATTCCGTTGTCCTCAAGTTGTATGAAGCACTCTAGAGCTGCATCAATTTGCCTTGAGCCAAGCAGGTGAAGTGCAATGCAGTTTTCCACATAACTTCTTCCTGCAACAATGAGACTGTGGAATACCTTGATCTAATTAGCAGCTAGTGATCATAAGTGCAAGCTCCTAATTCCCACTTACAACTACTGTAACTGCCTTTAATTTGTAGTAATAAAAAATAAAGATCAAAATAAAAGAATAACCATTCATCGTGCTCAAATTCTAACATTATTATTCTGCATGGGGTGTGGCTAGTGTTGTCCCTTGAACACTTCCTCATCATCTGGAATATCCATCTCAGCATTTTTACATTATGGAAGATAATTCTCTAGATACTTTACAAGTCTACCTTAAATCACATCACTCTTTTGTACCAGTTATAAAAAAGGGACAAGGAGGGTCTCAAACCACTATGATAAACTCATCTCTAAAATACAACAGGAGAGCAATGATTAAAGACAATTCTTATGCACAGAATGTAGTAGTAAATAAACACATGGTGGAATGTATATATGATACCTGATAACAGAATAGGCATAAAAACTCTAGTCAGGCTTGTTCACACCATTGATTTACATAACAAAATGTATACTGTACATATCTGATATAGCCCCCCCAAAACTGTAGGACCCACAGAAAGTAAGAAATCACAATTATGAGTCTGTCAGTCAGTGCTGAAAACAAAAGAAATAACACCTAGACATTGCATATGCATTTATGAAACAAAATATAGAACATCAAAGAAAAATAAGCATGCAGAATTAATAGAAAATATTTCTAACTTTTAAAACACATCATAATGATAACTTCCATACATTAAGGAAACTTTTAATTGTATGAAAGAAAAAAAATTGCTTAGGTACTTTCTAAAACCAAATACACTCATAAATGATAAACCTAAAATTTAACCATGTACACATTATCTTTTTTTTTTACATGCACGATACAATGAGTGAGAAAAATCTATATGCCATACCTTAGTAGTCTGCTTTTCTTGAAAGAGAATTCTACCAAGAACAACCGTAAAAAGTGGCATGGTCGCCTTCACTGGAAAGAAAGATAGGCCAATTTAGTTTACTGCTTTTGGAACATCTAAAATAAAATATGACAGCCTTTTCAAAAACACACACAGCAATGCTGCATCTGGGCTCAGACACCAGTGTTTCCAGCACTCTGCATTATGAGCCCACATTCATACATGCACTATCGAGTGAGTCAGAAAATATTCCTCTCAGCTTCTATAGTTACTTACCATTATTAGCAACGTAGATTTTGGTTTATAGTCTTAATAATAATGATAATTGAAATTACCCTCATTATCGAAAGATGCATTTCCAAATAAACCAATAACTCAAAGTAGTGAAACCTCACTTGCTTTGTCACTATGTTAAGCCACTCCTGCAAACTCATTCCTTGAAATGGCTTGAAAAAAAATTAATATAAGAATGTGCACAGCAACTCTGAAGCACTTCTACTCACCCACTTACCATGATTATGGCTCCTCCCAAGTTCCTTCCCAGCCTTCCTGCCGTTTGCATTGTTGCCCTCGTCTCAGAAAACATGGACAAACCTAACCGATCACCCTTGACTACTACCGACTTCATCCCCACCACCTGTGGTGCTTTGACACCATTTACCTCTGCATTACATTTGTTTCTTTGAAGTGTTCCCTTTGATAGAAGAAAGCAGGAGTAACAATGCAGACTTTCACTTCACCACAGTTGTTGCTCTACTAATCTAGAAAATCTATGGTGTGGATTGCGTACTTATGAAGAGACACATTCCGTCTTTGTGAATCTCCAACTGCTACTGAAACTAGTCAATCACTAACCTCAGCCTGTGTTTTTACACTCCTTAAAAGTTTTATTTTCACTTGTATGTGTACTTTGTATATACTAGATCATTTTACCATTCTTAACAATAAATAATCTAACAGTATTTTTCTCTTGACATAAATCTATAATAATGTTATTAAACACATAATCCAAAGATACACTTTGTTCTTTTAAGCCATGACTATAAAATGTGTAGAGCAGAAAAAGATGGTCACTAAATTAGCCAATATAGTAAGATATACATAGAGCTACAAAATTAGTGTAATTGCAGTTGCCTC
>NC_091553.1:7392005-7402005 GCF_042767895.1 Penaeus vannamei
CACTCACTCACTCACTCTCACTATCACACTCACTCACTCACTCTCACTATCACACTCACTCACTCACTCTCACTATCACACTCACTCACTCACTCTCACTATCACACTCACTCACTCACTCTCACTATCACACTCACTCACTCACTCTCACTATCACACTCACTCACTCACTCTCACTATCACACTCACTCACTCACTCTCACTATCACACTCACTCACTCACTCTCACTATCACACTCACTCACTCACTCTCACTATCACACTCACTCACTCACTCTCACTATCACACTCACTCACTCACTCTCACTATCACACTCACTCTCACTATCACACTCACTCACTCACTCTCACTATCACACTCACTCACTCACTCTCACTATCACACTCACTCACTCACTCTCACTATCACACTCACTCACTCTCACTATCACACTCACTCACTCTCACTCTCACTCTCACCCACTCTCACTCTCACTCTAACCCATTCTCACTCTCACTCTAACCCATTCTCACTCACCCATTCTCACTCTCACCCATTCTGTCACTCTTCACTTACTCTCACTCATTCCCACTCTCACATTCACTCTCACACTCTCATTCAGTCTGTATCTCACCTCATTCATTCACTCACCCATAATAGCAGTTATGATTGTTATATTCGAGTTAAACACCTTTATACATCTGGTTAACGTTACTAAGAGCAATGCACAAAGATAGTGGGAAATGAACACTCATCTTAGAGAACATAAGAAACAGTCATAATTCTAGTACAGCAGCTGTAGCCTCATATTTACTGCAAAATAACAAATATATCCCCTACAAATCCACAAAACCTTTACACAGCTAGAGTTCTTAATGTTGCGTTTTCTATGTCTGTTTACTATAATTCCTCCTTGCCGCAGCTCACTGTACACTCCACACAAATGGTATGTGTAACGAATATTTTCTATAACAATATTGTTGTGGAAGTAGGCACAAAGTGATAATAAAGGGGGGTATAGGGGGTATTTCCTCCTCTGTCTAGGGAATAAATAGAGGGTACGGACGGTTAGGTTTGAGTATTAAGGTTTGCGTGATACCCTGGTTTTGGGACATTGCTTCTGGAGGGTGTCCTTCTTCTTAGCAAATACCATTCCTCTTGTATGAGCAGAATTTAGGTATTTCATATGACCTATCAGCATAAATGGATAAGGTGTATAAACCAACTTTATCAATTTTGTCGACGTTTTTCCTATTCGTGCTGCCCTGACAATCTACGGGAATTGAGTGGGTATCTAGGGGAGAAGTCCTAAATATGGAAATACAGCGATTGAATGGAATCTTGCTCCTGGGTATGGAGGGTTTTCAGTTTTTATTTATACAGTGATGCTCATGGATACCCAGGAGTGGCTGGAGTAATAGGGACTTGTTTCAGAGAGGTGCAGTCACTTCAAAAAGTTACCAATACTTTTATTTATATCATATGCGATGGAGAACAACAGATTCACCTATCATGGATGACTATGTGAAACTAAAAATATTCCCAATAAAAAATCGGTCTCAATAATCATATACTTTCCCCCAATTCATCTAAAATTCCTGTCATCCAACTTGTTGAATGCTGCCAGTCACCAAAGTCCCCTGCCAAGGTCAATGGTTTATTTTCCTTACCTGTGTGTGCATACGAAACAGGTACTCTCCAAATGCTAATATGCGATGAAACGGACGCTAGAAACTTTCCAAACGCCAAAGGAATTACAATTTTCTTGTAATAACTCCAGCTGATCTCGGCCCTTCTCCGAACGCCCATCCATCTCAACACAGGGCTGCTGTAGAGCGATATCGACACTAACTGCACCATAGTCACAGTCATAGGGTAAGGGAATTCATTCAAGAGCGTTTTGCCGACGACATTATTACTGGAGCTCACCAGGTACCACAGGACACACAATAATAATACCCGCAGAATCTCATTTTCCTGTCTCTTGTGAGCCATGTTGGCACAAGCTGACAGGTGACGTCATCTTTCAGCTGATTCCTGTCGAGGAGGAAAGAGACATCTGAAAAATAGCATATTCAGGCAAAAATTTACCTCTCATAATTATTTTCATCGTATAAGTTTATATCGAGAGAAGATATCTTATTGATATTCGTAAATGATCCGCTGTTACTTATTAACCAAAATTTACATTGGAGTTACTTACCGACCTTCAGAAGGAATTATACAATATGTATTGTAATACTTCAATCCGTAAATAAAAAAAGATTCAGAATTTGCATCACATGATGAAATAAGATGACAGATGGTTGATTAAATCAACATTTATATATATTTTAATTACGATATCATTATTCCACATAGATATAACATTAGACTACATTCCAGAGAGAAAGGACGAGGAGAGCGTTAACTCTTTGTATCATAAGCGACCATTCTTTCCGTCACAAACATGGCGCTCAACTTCGTGGCCCAGGTGCACCCTGTGGTGTTTTTTAGCATTGTCGATTCCTATGAAAGACGAAATCCAGATGCCCATCGTGTAATCGGCACCCTACTAGGTACGGTATTGTTTGATAGGCGAAAAGATTATGTGTGAAGGGAAAGTACTTTGTTTCCGAGATTTCATACCGGTCGATGGACAGATGTTTACCCGAAGTTTGGGGCCCGATTTGTTTTCTTTCGCATAGTGGCTATTCTTTCGTATTTTCACACACTATTTCGTGGGTGCATTGAAGATTGGGAAGTAGTTAGGAAATAGTTAGCTCTGTTTAATCAGGATTTGATATGATTAAAGAAGGCGTGATTATCCTGTCTTAAGAAAAAAGGGAAATTGTTTCCACATGGGAAGAAATTGTCACTACTGCCATGCAATTAGGGGTGAATTTTCGTTAGTTGATGACCCTTATACATAAAGAGACTTAATTTTTTCTTTCTTTTGTGTCTTGAAGAGGTTGGATTGTACTTGATCTGCATCATACAAACCACTATTTACCATCAGTTACTGTTTACGATATGGGCACACAAAGGGAGGGGTAATTGAAGATGATGATGTAGAGGATTAGAAGTTGCAGTTGTTGGTACAATAAATCATCTGCAGACTCAATCATTAGCACCATAAATAAAGGAATAAGATTGAAGGAAATTTGACATTTCCAGATATAAAGGTATTTGGTTTGTTATTTCACGATGTGAATGCAGCTCTATCTTGCCGTACATACTGGGGTGGGTTAATTTTTCGATTATGAGAATCAGGACTTCCCCGACAATATTTATATCATCAGATTTATTCTCGTGTGATGAGAACGAATCTGATGATCATTTCCGTAGCAATCACAGCCGATGATCTTGATGTGTTAAGTCCTGTTAGCAGGGGTGGGCATGAAGTATATCAGGAAAATTATGGGGTAAAACAGGTTTAAATAAGAAGAATAGCAACCAGAAATGTGTAAAACTAGCACAAAAGAATGTAAACACTGGCTAATGAAACTCTATGGACATGTCCGCTACCTTTGAAAGTCTACGCACCGACGTGCCAGAGTTCGAAAAGCTCTACGGGAATCCAACCCATCTTTCGGCAAAATTTATGGGATTTCACATCTTCCAAACCCCCAAAACGTCCTGACCCATAATGTTACCTAACAAGTTACAGTGCCAAGACTAGGCGTGCTCTTCAGGCACTGCCCGAGAGGAGGGTTGATAGGGGGCAAGCCCCCCAACACCCGCCGGGATGCATTCTCTTCACCTCGGTATATGCAGCAAGATAGAACTACAACCATACTGTAACCAATAAACCAAATACCTTTATTCATCGAAAGATCGAACTGTCAATTTTCTTTCGCTTTCGGTCGGTCTGTCAGTCTATTGCGGATTACTTCGTTTTTATCACTCTTTTTTTGGGGGGGGGGGGATTTGGGGTACTTGAGGGCCTCAGAAGTCAAACTGCGATAGTTATTAAGGTCTTTTTCTTCGTTTCCACTGTATAGTCTTAAGAACAACCTAGAATCGACGTAACACCTAAAATGAAACATTTCCTACCAGTCTCCTGTCACTGACTGCCCAGGAAACGTCCAGTCAAACCTGGTGGCAGAAATGCGAAAATGCACTTGCGCAGAAGTTTCTTCAGACTGATTTCCTTAAATCACTTTCTAATAAATCTTGAAACATGAAAATGAGGTATAATAACGTTAACAAAGGCCTTTGACAGCATATATGTGGAACAGTAGACACTGATAATTAGCCAAATATGCCATAGTAATACATGAATTACTTAACAGAGCGCAAGAATGAGTTGACTGGTCATAATTTTGTTTACTTTCACGATGTCAACATGGTGAGGGACTTGGAAAGAGATGGGTCGGTCTTCTCTCTTCTCTATCGTGTAACTCCTTTATTTTCGATTTGCGCACCTTATGCCATTGATGAAAAGTGTCTTATTCAACGTCAAGGTAACCATTCCATATCTCTTTTTTACTCAATTGTTATACACTGTAAATTTTCCCCAGGGTGAAGAGAATGTGTGCTGGGGGGTGTTGGCCATCAACCCTTCCCTCGGGCAGTGCCCAAAGGGCACCCCTAGTCACGGCAACTATAATTGATATCTTAGGCTGGTTAATTGATCAGTACGTTTTGGGGGGATTTTGAAAGTGAATTCACATAGTTTTACCGAAAGGTGGGTTGGGTTCCTATAGATTTTTTTAATTCTGGCACGTCAGCCTGTAGGATTTCAAAGATGGTGGTTTAATCCGTAGAATTGACCAATTTTAACCATTTTTTTGTGCTAGTCTTACGCATTTTTTGTCGTTATTCTTATTTAATCCTGTTTTACTCCATAATTTCCTTGATATACTTCATGTCTTCCCCTGCTAATAGGACTAACAAATTAAGATTGTTGATGGAGAAACGGTACAAGATCTCCCGAACGATTCATTCGCACAAGAAACAACACTAAGCATTGATGAAATCATGGGATTTCTGCAGCTTTTTTTTTTTTTTTTTTTTTTTTTTTTTTTTTTTTTTTTTTTTTTTTTTTTTTTTTTTTTTTTTTTTTTTTTTTACTTAGTCTCGGGGAGGGTGCATCACTCTCTGTAACCAATGCCCTAATGTTTATTCTCAACATGTAAACAAGATGATCAAAGCTAAAATTGGGCTCTCACCTCTGTTCATTTATGTATAGCTCCTTTGGGAAGCATTTGCACAAATATTGCCATAGAAGAAGAATGTCTTGGTTTGTATCGTTCTATCATTCCATATAGGTTTTATAACCTAACATTGCCACTACCTCAAACTATATATCGTCCCAAACACAAGTGTTCACATGCACCCGGCTTTTAGGTTGGACGCATGTACTTCCTCACGTGAACCTAATGCCTGTATTTGGTCCCTGTAGATACTGTGAAGCAATTGGATCCAATGGGTTAAGTATGCTAGGAGTTGTGTCAGGAAATTTGGAACAAGGTCCAATCAGAGTTGCGAGTATTCGGCAGTGAGTCACAGGATGACCAGTGGGGACATGGTTGTTTTACCTGCCATGACCCAACCTAGAAAGACCGTGAGTTTTGCAGATTGTAGGCTGTGGCTGTTATAGGGGTAATTCTATGCCAAAGCTGCATGACACATGTACAAAGGAATTTTGAATGAATTGAATTAGGAGGGCCACATATTTCTCTCTCTCCCTCCTTCCTTCCCTCCCTCTCCCTCTCCCTCTCCCTTTCCTCTTTCTCTCTCCCCCTCTCCCTTTCCCTTCCCCCCCTTCTCTCTCTCTCTCTCTCTCTCTCTCTCTCTCTCTCTCTCTCTCTCTCTCTCTCTCTCTCTCTCTCTCTCTCTCTCTCTCTCTCTCTCTCTCTCCCCCTCTCCCTCTACCTTCCCCTTTCTTCCTCTCCCTCTACCTTCCCCTCTGTCCCATCTCTCCTTCCTTTTCTCCCCACTCACCTGTTATTTATTTATTATCTCTTTTCATCCCCCTGTTACCTCTTTCAATCTTCATAGTTCTTGGGTGATTTGAGGTTGAAGGGAGAGAGAACAGAAGGGGGGGGGGGGTAGCATAACTAAAGATAAAAATTGGATTTTTTTTTATCATTCTTTGAAAGTCTTAATTGTAAATGCCAGCTGCACAAAAATAACATCATGGAAGATATTTATATTATTATTGGAAAATAAATCCAATATCAGTAATAAAGACAAAGTAAATAGGATTAAAAGGTTTTTATATTTGTTGATTTTGACATCTAGAATTCATACATATCAGCCAATAGTTCATTAGAATTATACAGTTATCTAAAAATAGTAAATATTATTTGCTGCAGCTATTGAAATTTATTGTAGATGCAACTGTCAATGTAGAATAGTGAACTTGGTCAGGACTCAGACATGGCAACCTTAATCCCAAGTAAGGAATGACATCAGTTATTAGTTATTGGAATAGGTTAATCTTTATGGCTTTGATGCACTAAGTAGGGCAAAGTGAATGTGAATTTTTATCGAGGACAAAAAGTTGCAGTCATGGGTACAGAATTAAGAATTTTTTATTTAAAATCATTTGATACACAAGTAATGTGATAGTGTCTTTAAAAATTAGTGTTTCAAAATAAATCAATTAGTATGAATCATGGAACACATTGAATAGTTCTTTGTATATCATGTTTCCATGTATATGATACAACATACTAGAATATGGTTGTGGATTAACATGGTAATATTATAGTGAGTGTACATGTGTCATTTTCATTTGGAATCTCTTCTCATATCTGCTTAGTAAGCTAAAGAATTCTTGGAAACATAAGGTTACCATGCACAGTGAATAGTACAGTGTTAATGGTCTAAGTAACATACATAAAATAATGTTAGTTAAAAAATATTTATGGATATAGTCCTTTTCCAGTCTGTAAGTGGTTATTTGATTAAGTGTTCATAGATCTTATTGAATTGTCTTCCCTCAGAGTTTACCTTTTCTTTTCAGGAACCGTTGGCGTAGATAAGGGTGCCGTAGAGATTACAAATTGCTTCTGCGTTCCTCACAATGAATCCAAAGAAGAGGCAAGTTAGACTTTTCTTGCATAATTTCTGTGTTCTTTTTTCTGGTAATAATTTCAATTGATTATAAAAAGCTTTAGATTGCAGTCATTTCAAGTAATGCCTTTAATTTTGTAGTCCTTAATTGTTAGATTAAGGTGTAAATCAGTTTGAATGTCCATGTTATTGATCACTTCATATTTTAGGTCGCAGTGGAACTGGACTTTGCTAAAGACATGTACGAGTTACATCGCAAGGTGAACCCCAGCGAGGTCATAGTTGGATGGTGGGCAACCGGTCATGAAATCACAGACCACTCACTCCTTATCCATGATTATTATTCACGAGTGACAAGCAACCCAATTCACCTCACTGTTGATACAACTTTACATGGAGGTCGCATGAACATTAAGGTAAAGGCTGCCGTGTTTGAAATATCATGCAAGGTGTATATGATTTTTCTTATACTTATTTATGTTTGTATTCAAGGTTCAGTGGTTGATTCTTTCTCCATTCTATGTGAAGCTCTATTTCCTGCCATTTGCATTGCTCTTCTTTTCCTTACAATCTCTTGCATATATTTTTTGTATTTTTTATATATGTCATTTCTTGCTCATTTAGTTTATCATAGAATATTTAATTTGGTTAAAAAAAAACTTTTCTTCCTCTAGGCCTATGTAAGTGCTAGCATGGGTGTTCCAGGACGTACTCCAGGCACAATGTTTGCCCCAATTCCTGTGTCAACTGTCTCCTATTCTCCAGAGATTGTTGGAAGTAAGTCACAGTTTTTCATTGGAAGAGATATGTGCTGTAAACTATTTATTTTGACAGTTATGTTTTTGAGATTGAATTATTTCATGACAGAATTATCAATTATTCTTTGACTTGTATAGTTACTAGAGAAGTGCAACATGTCACTTTTTTTAATGTTTGGTTTGTAATATTGGTATTGTTAGACATGTCTTCAACAAGATAAATTTTGCAGTTGGCTGTGTAAAAAGTTAATGTAAGATCAATAATATGAATTTAAGATCAATATTAGTGACTTTTTCATGATCTTAACATGTGCAACCAATTGTTACTTGTATTTTCATTAACTGCCATGAAATGTTTTATGTTGCATAAACTTTGGCTTTAATATAACTACTGTCTTACCTTGCAGCTAATGTTGCTCAGAAGAGCAAGTACAGCAGACCTAGAATAGTAGACCCAACCTCAGATCTTCATCAGATATCAGAAGCTACAACGAACATGGAATCTGCTTTGGATATTCTTATTGGTAAGTGGTTTTGAAAAATTTACTTTTCTCACACATCGGCTTGTCATTTGATGGTTTGGTGTAATTATTGCTCAATTTTCTTAATATCTATAGTCATTTGGAGCTACAATTTCTTTATTTCAAACTGGACATGCCAATTTTAATATTCTTTTTTATTTTCTTTAAACAGCTTACGTAGATGATGTCCTAAGTGGGAAAGTTCAGGCAGACAATTATATTGGTCGTGAGCTGACAAAGATTGTGAACAGGGTTCCTAAGATGTCTGCACATGATTTTGAGGAGATGCTGAACACAAACATGAAGGTATGCAAAATTGTAAACCTCAAATAATCTTATTTTATTTGCTTTATATACTTGTCTTGTAACAAGTTTTCTTTATGTAATGTTTTGCATAAGGATAGGACTACAGAAATTATATAGATACCTGTTCCTTCATATTCTGCTGCTGTATTTAAAAATCTTATCCTTGAGTTAGTACATCATGGTTGATGATGGTAATGTGAATTGTTTGCATTTATTGTCAGTTTAATCATTGATGATTGTTGTAGGTTGCACAGGAACATGAATCATTTATTCATTTTTAATTTTGTAATTTATAAGAATAAACACATTGTTCAATTGGCTGTTATCAGTGCAGTGATGACACGTAACTTTAATTTGTATTGATTTCTTTCCAGGATCTGTTGATGGTGATGTATCTCTCTCAGCTTACCAAGGTGAATGTGAGCCTGAATGAGAAACTTACAATGCTGGTTGCAACCCAGTAACCTTGAGTGAGAATTAACTACTGAAAATGCTTTGCAATTGTTGGCTGGCAAGATGGTATCTGATGTGACACTGTCAGCAAGATGTTAAATTAAAACTAGTTCAGTGCTATGTTTTGGAAAATAAACTTAAAGGTGACGTCACACCCTCTCTTATTTCATCCTTACTCTAAGATTGTATATCGCAGTTTTAACTAACATGATGAATAATTACAATCTGTTCAATAGCAACCTGTTAGGCAAGTCCTCAAGAGGGTAAACCCTGACTACTTCTTCAAAAATTGGAGCAGTATTTTGAGGGGCTGTACATACTGTAATTACTTAATATTAAATGGCAATCTGGACTGGAAATTCGACAGCAAAGAATTTGGATACTGAATTAATATAACAAGAGGAAGCACTTTATATAACAAACATGATTTGGTGAAATTAATATTTATTCAGGTTATCACATAAACCTGTATGATTGTTTGCCTTAGAAGATACTAATATCAGATTCATCTTTTAATTGGTTGCACTTGGTATATTCATTGCAACATTTTTTTCTGCTGCTCCTGTCACAAAATATATAATTCTACTAAGCAATGCTACTGCCATTTCTTGGACATTGCTAGCCCCACCCACATCATCAAGTTGAAGTATTCATGTTTGATGGTGTTGCTTGATTAATACCCCTTACTGGACATATCCCCATCTCTAGCTTCCAAACCACATTCTTTGATATTTGTTTGTGAACCATTCTCTAGTGCTGCCTTCTAAATCAGAATAGTCCTATATGGATGACCAAGAGCTTCATCGGTTGGTAGAGTTTTGAAAACAATTTACCACTCATGAATACTCAATAAATTAATTTATGGAAACTGGTATTGCTGAGCTAAGTAGAAATGAGGAAACTTTTGTTCCCTGTTAAATTTTTGTTATTCTAGGCTTGTGTTTAATTTTATACTGTATTTTCAATGTATCTGCAGG
>NC_091553.1:7407005-7409505 GCF_042767895.1 Penaeus vannamei
TGCGTCCGGCGTCTGCAATGCTCCATTTGCAAGTCGTCGCCTACATCCATGTATACGTTGTACGGCCACACCGGGCGTTTTTTCGATTACACATATTACACTGACTCTAATTTATCGGTCCCCATATTCCAAAGTAAAGGGAGCTCTCAAATCAAGCTTGAGGATTCGATATGGGTGCTGAGGTCGAACTTGCATCGTGTCGAGTGGAGGCTGGAGGGCGCAGCGCTCCCGATCGGCCGACGGCGGTGGAGGGCGGGGAGCCAGGAGGTCCTCCTCACGCTAACGAAATGCCTCACCACCCAGTTCACCTGCGACGATGGCCAGTGTATCTCCCAGATCTTACGCTGTGACGACATTTTACACTGCCGCGACATGTCTGACGAAGTAAACTGCCGTGTAGTGGAAAAGCCATCTCGCTACGATGTCTCTTCTCCTCCGCCACTCCGGCCTTGGGAGAACGGCACTGTACCCTTGGCTTACCATATTGATGTCTATCACCTGAGTGACATCACGGCCATCAACGCGACGGCTTCAATGGATGTAGGAATCACCCTGACCTGGTACGACCCGAGACTGAAATTTCGCAATCTTAAACCCGACATAAAGAACTATTTTCCGTGTGAGTTGGTCTGGACTCCGGCTGTACAGGCAGTGACGGGCCACGGTGACGGCACCGTTCTAGACACCAATGATTACGAAAAGTTCTGTTATGCCTACAATAACGATGCCACAGAGAAGCGGCCCCTTGCTGATCCGTATATGGGTGAGTAAAAATATTGTTATTGGTATGCTGACTGATATCATACAAGTAATCAAGTACCTTTCGTTGACCTTACGTTTTTGCAAAGATATATCAAATTGAAAAAAGTAAAAAATCATCGCAATTTGAATTAGAATGTCTCCAGACGCCAAAAGTAAGATTAACAAAACTCACAGGCCACGTAGCAGATGGAATGAATACTGCCGTCGAAGTATACCTTGGCGTGTTAGCTACAGTGCCCTGTCAGTTTCGGTTACAGCTGTATCCCTTCGACACTCAGCTGTGCAACCTGTCCTTCATTCTGACCAACTCCCCGTGGTCCAGGGTGTTTGACAAGGCTCTTCCTGGTAACTACGTTCCTTACCTCAATGCTGTGAGTGTACCTTACTTCTCAGATTGAAATAAGATGGGAAATGTGTGGCTGCATGTATGGAATTTCTTATTTTCCGCCCCCCCCCCCCTCTCTCTCTCTCTCTCTCTATGGAAACTAGAATCACCAAATTATCATTATTTGCCTTTTAACCATACATACAAGAATGACAAGACAGTAGACGTTTAGGATTAGATATGTTTCAATCTCCTCATTCCCTTCATGTGCTGTCAAGTAGTAAATATTGATGCAATTACGAAATCATCATGATATATTTCCTAGGAAGCTGGATCTAGAGTTTGTTATTGCAAATCAACAGGAATGTCAGTTAAAATATGAGGCTGCCTTGATACCCAGACTGATCTGAAATGTTTAACTTTCAGGCTATTTATGTGCTCACCTGTAGCTTAAATATGATTTTAGTCCTTTAACTAAGATTTGTAGTAGTAACTTCATAAAGCCATGTTTACAAATAAGTTAGATGCTAGGCAGAGCATTCCTTCACGAGGAGTCTTACACTGAACTAGTAAAATAAGTGTATGTTTAAGCGCCGTTGAAAAGAGGGGTATTTCCCGACGTGTAATAAACAACAAATACATATCTTACCTCTTCTCACCTCCTGCCAAAGCGTCGTTCTCTACTGGAGTACGTGTTGGAGGACCAGACGACGGAGGTGGGGTGGCTCATGCAAGCAGCCGACAACAATACCTACTTCGTGCTCTCCTACCACCTGCGACGCCTGTACGGGTACCACATCATGAATAGTTACTTCCCCACTCTTCTTATGTTCGTGATTTCCTACGCTACTTTTTACTTCCAGGTTTGTGGTGGTGTATGATTAGGTCAGCCTTGCCTGTGTCATGGAGATGCATATTTATTGATACTGATCTGTCATGGTTTTAATATCTGTTATGATTCGTCACCTAGTGTCGTAACTCAGATCAGTGAAAATAGATACCACTGATTTTGCAAAGTTAATTTAATCAGTAAAATGTTCATTTAATCAGTAAAATGTTAATCCTATCTGAAATCTGTTTTGGAAAAGAGATATCTAATGCAAAGCAATGGTGTCAACCTATTCCGCTTCGTACACCAACAGCTCGACGATTTCACAAACCGGATCATGATTTCCCTAACGGCTCAGCTGGTGTTAGCGGCGCTCTTCAGCTCTACCACCCAATCCTCTGTCAAAACACCTTATCTCAAGCTCATCGATGTATGGTATGCCGTGATCATCACTTCCTGCTTCCTCATCATCGTGCTTCAGACGCTGATCAACGTCATTTTTCACAGCAACCGCCTCCCTGGTTTCGTTTACAAGATGGCGTGTTTGCCAGGCCCGCTGAGTGACATCAAGAAGGTAAGATTCT
>NC_091553.1:7417005-7419505 GCF_042767895.1 Penaeus vannamei
AAATGTACACGCAATTGATCATATTCAGATACAGTAGACACACACATGCATTTATATTTATCCATATACGTGTGTTACGTCTAATTATATGATTTCACACTAAAAACAGGTCATGGCGGAGACGAGGTGCACACAAAGCAGCCGGAGCACTTCGAAGGCGTGGAGTTCGAGGCGCAGATATCTAAAGGCGAGATATCCATCAAGAGCCGGTCTCCATTGGGCGAGCGCCGCCTCCTCGCCTACACCTCTTCGACGGAGGATCCTGGTGCCAGGTAAGTACGAAGTGTTTATGGTATTAATAAAATAAACCCAGAAAGAAACATACGATAACGATATTCTCTCATTTCATTCCGTAATGAGTCGAATCCAAGTCTGTAAGTGTATATATTTACCCCCTTCTGCCCGTTCTGTCTTAGCAAGTGGATGTTGCATCTCCCGACTTTGAACTTGAGGCTGAACGCTACTTCAACCTCCTGGTATGATCACCTGAAGGATCACAGTTATTTCGAGGCTGAGATGACGAATCTCCTGACAAAGACTAGTGTTAAAATCACAAGTAAGGAAGTTCTTGTCCAACAGAAAGACAATCTAGATGATCCAGGGAAACAGGTTCAGGAAGAAAACAAAGGAACAGAAGCAGTTCGGAGCCATCCAACCGAGGCAATGGAGGCAGGCAGTGAAGGAGACCTGGTTGCTGACAGCAGCTCTCAGGAAGACATCAAGCGCGCAAAAAGGCACCTGGACAAGGGTCAAGTAGGGATGGACTTTCAAGGAACAGAAGGATCTTCCGGAGAATCTGACTTGTTCCCGACAGTCCTCCCTCCAAATTGTATCCCCGGATCAAAACTGGTGAAGCAGGTCCAGCAGACTGTCGAGAGCAGCATATTCAACATGGAAACAAACATGACTGTAGACGGTAAATATGATCTTCATTTGTGTTTAGCCAATCAGGGTATCTCCTCTGTCTCATTGCGATAAATGTAAAAAAAAAGAAAAAAAATGGATGCAGATTAATATTATTTGATCTACGATGGTCAGGTATTTTTCATTCACATCTTTGTCTACTTCACAGCGTTTTGAGATTTTTAAAAATGCGGGTTTATTTGGGCTCTTAATACCCTCATTTGGCATTCTTGATGCAAAAACACTTTCTCTACCTTTCGTCCTTTTTTAAAACCAAGTATCGTTTTATATATTCATTGTCTACTTTCTCTCTCTCTCTCTCTCTCTCTCTCTCTCTCTCTCTCTCTCTCTCTCTCTCTCTCTCTCTCTCTCTCTCTCTCTCTCTGTAACAAATCTTGTAGAGGTTGCGGTGACATGTCTATATCGTATGAATTCCAGAGTATTTTGTATCATTATCGCAGCATTAGGATATCGCACTATAGGCGGGACGAAAAGCCCCAGACAAAAAGCATTCAATCCTTTCCGCTTCGAAATCCTCCTAACCGAAAACAAAATAGAGCGTTCGAGAAAGAATTCGAAACGCTAAACGAGATTTATTTTTTATTTTTTATTTTATTATTATTATTATATATATTTTTTTTTTGACATTGACGCTACCTGTCTTGTCCTCTGACCATTATTTTCCATGTGTTTTCATATACCCTTCCCCTTACCCCTTATTTACCCCAGTCACGCCCGACGGAGAGCACATTATCGGCATTCTTCAAAAAGGATCACTTCCTGTCTGTCCTGATCTCGGCTGGGACCTCAAGCGTGAGTATTTTTCCTTTACTAGTTCACTTTTATCGATATTTTGTGTCGTTAGGATGATAAGGACAAATATTTTTAACTTTTGTTGGTAATAACATTATATTTCTGTTCATACGGACAAGTATTTTTATTTTTTGTTGGTAATAACATTATATTGCTGTTGATACTGTCATCGTACCAATATATCATTGTTATTAATATTTTTATTAATGATAACAATAATGATTACTGCAAATGATAATTATCATAACAATGTCAACAATAATACCAATGGTAATAATAATAATAATAATAGTAATACTAATAATAATGATAATAATAATACTAATAATAATGATAATAGTAATACTAATAATAATGATAATAATAATACTAATAATAATGATAATAGTAATACTAATAATACTGATAATGGTAATAATGATAATATTTATTATAATCATCCTTTTATGATTATGATCAATATTATTTTATTACTATCATTATAGTTGTTATTAGTTACTATTTTTGTTATTATCATAATAACGATGCAGATAATAATGATTATTATTATTATAATGATTTTTATTGTTCTTGTTCATCATCGTCATCATTATCATATAATTGTTATTAGTTACTGTTTTTTGTTATTATCATAATGATGATAATAACAATAATTATTATTATTGTTTATCATCATTAGCATCATCATCGATTCGCCCCCAAAAGGAAGTAACTGCGATGAAAAGATTTGTTTTTGTTTATTTTTTCCAAAAAGGGAATTACTGACTGATTGACTGACCGACTC
>NC_091553.1:7424505-7429505 GCF_042767895.1 Penaeus vannamei
TGAAAACATCACAGGAAGTTTACTGGTCATGGATATTTTACTCAGCTGCAGGAATGCAATGAATTCTTTTGAAGGTCAAAAGGGTAAAGCAACACTAAGACTGGTGAACCTGAAGTGCTATGATTTGAAACATTTCTCTATCTTTCAAAATCTCATACACATATATCATTAATTTATAATAAAAGTATAAAAGTAATCATAATTTGCCTATTCCTTGACATTTTAAGTGTTAATGGTATTGATTTTCTTTGCAAACAAATGAGTGCATACATTTTTTTTTTCTATATTACCATTTCTTATTTAGCCAAATATACCAATAAAAAACAAGAGTTTTCCCCAACCTATTTACCATAAACTCTGCTAACATCCATAGTTTGAGTTTGGAAAATATCAAAATAGTTTCTGGATTTTAGCTTCAAATCTAATTTACTACTCACATATACCATTCCATTCACTCCACCTGTTGTGCTGGTTTAAAAACTTCTACAGTGGATCACAATATTGCATTCCTTCTTTCAAAACATTTGCAAAAGTAATAAAATCAATGATCTCCTCCCTACACTTTGTAGAATATTTAAATAAGAATACTTACTTACACTACCTGCTTTGGACGTTGCATGTCAAACTCTATTACAAGAAAATAACAGTATATATTGTCAATGCAAAAGCTATGTGTTCCATTTACCTTCCACTTATGTAACTTTTCTTTTTGTAATGCAATTCTATTTTTCACAAAAAATCCAGTATAAGACAAAAAGGATTCTCACATTTTTCATTAATCTCATAAACTTGAAAAGCATAAATCACTCCCCAAGTCTTGGTGCACATTTATTGAGATTCTTTTCACAAATAGGAATATGGTAGCATCTGAGGGATGATATCCTTTACATAAAGGATGAGCTTGAAACTAAAGATATTTACCTGACATAATCAGACTAGATATGTAAGCAAGTATTTAATTACTGGCACAATGTTAGCTGCATTATTGTTACAACCACTACTAAAAAATACAAAGAACTGATATGGCACTCTGAAGCAACATCTTTTTTCATTATAGTAGTAAGAAATGCAACAGAAGAAATGAGATATAATATCATCCAGTATACAGGGCTCATAAGCCAGAGTTTACCCGTTAACCTTCATTTGCGCATCTTATCGAATCTGTTGCCGATCTTACTTGTACATGATGTTCAAAGGACGAGAGATAATCCCTGCATGAAATCCATCACCCTTCTCACATCATTTATTCTTGGTTGCTTGAGTCTTACATATACTTTTGGAGGTCTTTTTCAATGGCTGGCTGTGGGGGGGAAAAAGGAGAGAAATGTCAATATTCTACTTACATTCATGAACTTATGATATGTAAATCAGAAGTTTGCAATTCAACTTTTTTACACACTCTCGATCCTATCAAAAATTTTCTCCCACCATCTCCTCACACACACAAAATAAATAATTTTGATAATGTGCTTTAAATGAAAAAGTTTCCTAAATGTTAACATACATCTACTCTCCAAAACAAAGCTTATGTTTTCACAGAAAACAGAAGAACACATCAACTTACAATTGGATTTGTTTGTGGTGAATAGCGAGCTACTGGGTTTCCTTCTTTGTCGACAAGGAATTTGGTGAAGTTCCACTTGATAAAATTGCCGAGGGTGCCCCCTTGTTTCGACTTCAGGAACTTCCACAATGGGTGGGCATCATCCCCATTCACCTTGATCTTGGAAAACATGTCGAATTTTACTCCATACCCTTCAGCGAACTTCTTGATTTCAGCCTCAGTACCGGGCTCCTTTGTTGGGATGAAAAAAAAAGAAAGAAGAAAATTAATGATACATAAACCTTAATTAATAACATCACGAGGATATTTTACAAAAAAAAAATAATAATAATAAAAATAAAGGTAGTATGGTAATAGTAATAAAAATACAATAATAATGATAAATCAATAACAACAATAATAACAATGACATTAATATAATAATATAATGATGATGTGTTAACAAAAATATTTAATAATAATAATGGCATATCAATCAAAATCTCGACATTATACATCTGTATCACACTTGTGACTTTCTTTACATTGTGCTGTCGATCTATGCAGCAAATATGATTTACAGAAAAAAATCTAACTGTACTTTTTTTCTTATTGAGATTGTACAAAAAAATAAATTCACATATAAAATCAAGTATATTACATCCTTGTCCTTTGCCATGAAATACATTTCCAAATTTTAAAGGAAAGTGAAGGATGTTTTTCATTGTGAATTACAATATCATGCAAGAAAATTATGAGTTTTGCATTTAAGTGCACATGTCACTGTGACTTTCTTGAGAGAGAACATAAGTATCACTGCTTTAGATATCAAAACGGACAAACAAATTCAGTAAAGCTCATTATATGATATATTTGTAAACACATCATTTAAGTCACTACTGCTGATATTCACAGAACACACAAAGTGGCACAGTTAAAAACTATGCTAACAACAAAGTGGCACAGTTAACAACTATGCCAACAACACCAATATCATGTACAAATACCTGGCCTCCAAATTGGTTGCAGGGGAAGGCAAGGATGCGCAGGCCATTGGCTTCATATTTCTCGTGAAGCTGCACCAACTCGGTGTAGTTCACGCTGGTCAAGCCTCACTTGCTGGCCACATTGACTACAATGCAAGGATTGCCCCTGAAAATATGAAAGAAATTAGTCCCTGTCACTGCTAAGGTGAAGACTAAATTACTGATTATAACATTTCATGATGCTTTATATCACACCGCAAAAAATTATAGAACATCTGAAACTGCTTCTTAAAACTTACTTATACTTTTCCATTGAAACTTCATTGCCATCGATATCAACAGCACTGAAGCTGTAGAAGGCTGACTCTGAAGCCTATTAAGAAAGACTAATTAATTTCTTCTTCAAAAAAGTAAAGCTTCACAATAATATAGAAGTCTGCTATCAATCTTTGAAGTATATAAAAAGATAAAAAAAATAAAAATACTACAATAAGCCAAATGAAATGTCTACTCACCATGACTAGACTTCTTGAGAAAGATGCCAAGCTGGCACCTCCACCTACGGCTAACAAACTCTGAGCTGGAAAAGAGTAAGAGCTTGTTACACCCAGTATGTTATATTTTCTTTGGGGTTGCCACTTTCAGTTTGACATATCAATCACATGAACAATTACCATACACTAGACAATCCTCTTCACTCAAGTACCTATTGTCTGATAAATCTCTTGTCCAAGGTTAGTAGATATATCAGTAAGTTATATGTTCACTATCTGATAACACTACCATAATCATACCAATATAATGTTAGTAAATATTTTTTGTCCATATTCACAAGAACAGGGCTTGAGCATATACAATCCAAATGAGTCTTAATATTTCTCATTCATGAAGTTTCAAATCAACTCAAAACTAAAAATGTCTCAGAATATCTATCTACACAATAAAAAATTCCTCACCTTTCCAAATGAAAAACCACTTCTAAAACTAAGTTCCTTATTTAGATTGAAGCTTCATAAAATTTAGTCACCATGCAATGTAATTAAAAGGCATACCCAAGAATGACACTCCTGGTAAATATCAAATCTCAAAATTCTTAAACCAAACCAATTCCCAGCACTCAAAATGACCATGTCATCTCAAATTGAAAAGCAAATTGAACTGATGCTTATCACAGGTTATATGCCCAAAACATGCATATTTTGGGTTAGTACATATCAATAAAATAAACCCACAAATAATTCATGATCTTTGTTAATGCATTTAAACTTGTGATTCTATAGAAAAAGTATATTTTTGCTTACACCTTAGAGTACAAGATGGAGAGAGTAAGTGTGTAGTGTGCTCAACTCCCCCTCCTTCAGCATACTGACTAAGTGATATCTGCCACCCTCCTAAGACTCCAGTTGCCAACTCAACCAAAAACTTTGATTTCCCTCATGTGGCTATTCAATGATATTCAAATCATTCATATTGTACTCAAATTTTGTGAATAATTCACTTCATATGTATTTTTCAATCATATTTCCTACTTCAGATAAAGAAAAGCTCAATACAAAATACCAAAGAAAAAATCAGTCAAATATACAAAATCTGCAAAGGTCATGAGTAGTCCCTGATGTGTTCTATGACAGAATCATATTGAATTCTTTTGGGGGGATCTTCAGTCCAATGCTTTCACTTTTTCCTTTCACATTCATGAGAAAACATAAATGGGATTCATTTACTTTTCCCTACCTCCCTTTTGTTTTTTTAGATGGCCTGTATTTCTACTGGATAAACATCAGTTTAACAGAAAATTACATGTCATGAGTATAACAAGTGAGAATCAGGAAAAAAGGAGAAAATTCAGTTTTGTGTTTTTGTACATCAAAAAAATATTTGTTTATTAAGAGGATCAGAGTAAAGAGACTTTATTAATACCAAAATGCCAGATAGGTAAAATCAAGTGTGTAAGAAAAATGGGTTATGGTGACATGGTTGCCAATTTTATTAGCCTTATAGTTCAAACATCTAAGGTCAATACATTTGCAATCCTTTTCTAACATGAATCCAAGGATTTAACTGCTCAGTTACAGATAGCAATGGCAACAACAAAAAAAAAATTTTTTTTATAGTCATGGGCAGAAATATTACATTCCAAAAAGCATAAAACTTTAATGGAATGCAACTTAACCGAGCATTACCTTTGTATCAATTTTCTAACGATGTCAATATCACTGGCACTTACAAAATACAATTTGTACAAGTTCAGTGAATATCTATCTCACATAACCCTATCTTTACGTGTGGTTGTCGGCCTCTCATCTGTATACATCAATGGATATCATAGGAAAAATACTGGTGCTATTACATAAAATTTATCTATTACTATTGTCATCTATATTTCATTTGTCTTTTTACCTTTCCTCCAATTCTGACATGCACCATTAAATCGTCAAATATATTTAGCAATTATTCATACATTTAAAATC
>NC_091553.1:7437005-7452005 GCF_042767895.1 Penaeus vannamei
TCGTTAGAGTAATTTGAAAAGGTGTATTGCAGATAGATTGGGGAGGGGGAGATATCGGGCTTGAATGCGAGTGATATTTATTCACTAGATAATAGAGTGACTGATTCTTTGTATATTATCCATTTTCTGCTCTACAACTTCCCTGGTACCTTTTATGTCCATTCCTGGTATCGGGGCTAAAATTGTCGCTAATCAAGGGAGGGGCGAGGGGGTCTGGACAATGATTTCAATATATTTGAATTGTAAAGAGGGAGAGGAATCCATCGATACCAAAACCATGGCGATCTCTATGGTAGAACTATTCTGTAAAATTACCCTTCAGCCATTCCTGGGAAATCCACAGACATCACCGTAGGAATCACAACCCCCTCCTAACCCGGGGATTGACCAAGAATAGATGTGGTTATAACCCCCACCCTCTTGTACATTCTGTTCTTTTGTCCTTTTTTTCTGAAAAAAAAGTTAAGAACTTTATGTTTGTCTATGCTCCATGCTTTATTGATGCCCTGTTGTTTATTCCAGCACAAGCAGAATATTTGCCAATAAACTGGACAGAGGCGGGTATTATAGGCTTTGGAAGTGAAAGCCATTATGAAGACCCTGCTGTGACACCTCTTGCTCCTTGCCCTTGTGATTATACTAGCAATCATTGTGATATTACATGTTGTTGTGATACGGTAAGTTGATATTGGAAAGATAGGTGTTTTCATTAAGTATTTTTGTTAGACAACATTCTTATTAGTTTGGGAGTTATTGAGAATGATAACTCTATGAAGAATAATGTATGTAGTGTTGAAAATTCAAAGATATTCAAAGTATAGATAATTAAAGTTCTCATACTGTCTTATCCTGTGGTAGAGTGTTTAGTTAGTGTAGCAAAATAATCACAATGCATAAAGGCACCATGGAAGTGTAAGTATGCCCCCCAAAAAAACATAGTATTTGATGTAAACAGATTTTGAATGTGGGTCTACTGTTTTATTTGGAAAAGAAAAGAATGTAGAAATTTAGTTTAAATTTTGTCTGATATGAAAATACAATTTGTGTTTTTCTAATTTCACAAAGGCAATATTAGCATTATGTTCTTTATTATTAATTCATGAGATTTATTTATATTGTTGAATTTGTTTGTTATTAATGCTACACATTATGTTATAAAGATCTTAATGTAGTCATTACTGTTTTTGTAATTATCAGCTTATATTTAGATCCTTTTCTAAATCTCTTTTACAGGATTGTTCAACATCTCAATTATCAGCATTTTCCTGCCTTGAAGGACTCCAGGGAGGCCAAAGAACAGACAAAAACATTGACAATAATTGCAAATATCAAGGACCATATTCACCAGAGTGGCATGATTTACTGTGTTATATTACTGAAAATAATCCATATCTTGGTCTCTTTTTCCCAAATTTCCCTTCAATCCAGAATTACCAAAAATATTTAGATAAAGTGCCAGTCCCACAGTACAGTTATGAAGATACAGACATACACTTGCAGCAAGAAGATTCTCAGCTGTATTATATATTTGGTACTGGTATTGAGGTAGCTATACATTTGGAAGATAAGATGAGTATTGGATTTTTAACACTTCCACACCCAGTGCTAAATGGAGTGTGCATTGATCATGTTCCTGTCCATTTTCTACAAGATGTCAGTCATGATTGCTCCTTATTGCTGACACCTGAAGTTTGCACAACAGAGCAGTATTTAAGCTCTCAGTACTACCTTCGTAACTCTGATTCTTTAAATTCAGAGCCATACACAATTATTGGGAACCTAACTGGCCAGCAGGTTGTTAATGCTGAAGTATCTTATGAATGTGTTCAGGATGTCAGTAAATTTATCAAGGTTGAGGGACTGAAAACTTTTCCAGAGCAATTATGGAAATCAGATAGGATTCCTTTTAGTGAGTGTGATCATCAAAAAGTTCCATTTTATAATAAGACATCTCAGATGTGTGAAAATGTTGTACTACATGTTGAATATCACATGAAATGGAAAGGTGCATCAATACAGGAAGTACAAGCAAATATTGTTATTGGTAATGTGCCTGTATCACTTGAAAAAGTCAGTAAGATATATGGACGAGAAAGCATGAAAGTAAAGCCAGTGGAAGTCAATAGTAATGTACCTATGGAACAGACTCCCATTAGAAGAAAATCATTCACCATGTCTGCAACTTCAAGATTATACTTGATACAGCACTTTGATGTCAAGTTTTATCATGTAGGATATTATAATGGCAGCAATGACACCCTGGTGAATATAACAAGCAACTTAGGGAATGATTCTTCAGAAGATGCACAAAACTTGTTTTCATCACCAAGCATTACTGAACGATCAGGCAACCCAGGGTACCAGCATGGAAGGCCTATCTTAGCAGGATATAATGTGTAAGGCATATACAGGTGTACCTATTTTCAAAATAGTCTGCTGTGGGAAAAGTAGATGTGGAACTATACTATGTACTTTTAAGCTATTGATGCCAAGAGTGCATGTATATATGCACTGCCTACTGTATTGGTTTGGTTTTATTTATTTTCTTTCCACATAGATGGCTATTTACCCCAGTCCTTGAATTTTTAGAAAGAAAAAACATTTTTATCATTACTATTAATGTTAATATCATGATAATCTTTATGAGCTTAATGATAATAATGTAACGAATGTTTATAGAAGTTCTTAAAAAGTGAAAAAAGGATAAAAGGTGATATCGGGTAGGCCAGTAACTATCCTTGGTGGCCAGGTACTTGCGAAACCATCTATGCATGAATAAAATTGATAAAACAAAACTACAGTAGACCGTGCATGTGGCTGGTGTCATTAAATTTTGATATGGCATCAATTAAACTGAGGCGTGCTCATTACTCATACTAAGAAATTGTAGATATTACACTTACTTGATTTCTGTTATTTTGATTATTTATGTATACATGTTTCACAAAGATTAAAGTATGCCCAGATTTGTTTAAGATAAGAATTTGAGAAATTAGGTATCATACCCACAAAAGACTAACATTCATAAAGATAATTTTACTTTTTTCCAGGTACAATAACTCTGATGACGCAAATACATCCTCCAATTCGCTGTTGTTTGTAGACATAAATGATGAAGCTGGTCTATACATCTTCAGTCCAGGTATTGAAAAATATTTTTTAAAATGCAGGTTGTAGTTGTACAGATGATTTAGATATTTGCTCATGGGATGCTAATTAATTTTTCTACATAAATCTTAGGTTTAACAAGATTTTCAAATAATGTAACAGTGTTTTCATTTATGTCAATCAGGAGACCTAACATAATCTTCTGTTGCAGGTGGCGAATGTTTTGAGGAAAAGAGTAATCGCATTGTCTTTGGTGTAGATATGATGTCTGCTTGCCATTTTTCTTGGAATGCCTCTATATCTTGCAGCGATCTTCGGTAAGGTTTTCTGCTTCACATCTTGTTAAACTGACTTTTTACAACATGCTTTTTGTCATTGCATCTTGTTAGGAAAGCGTATTAGGAAATTTAGCCATTACTCATCACAAAAATTTGGATTCATTATGAAGTTTGTATGGTATCTTAAAATAAAAATGACAGTTTGATGAAACATTGTATCCAAATATATTATTTTTTTAATGTCTTATTATCTATATTGTCCACGATAAAGCATAAAATATTGATAAATATTTTCGTATGAGTGATGCCATTTCCATGTCATTTGTAATTGTTACTATACAGAGTTCAAGTATATAGTATTTTAGTAATTTATGTTATACATCCATATGTGCTATGTTGATATTTCATGTTTAGGAATAATTAATTGTGTGTGGGAATGTAATAACTTTGTATGATTCACTCCTACCACAGTGGAAAAATCTCTTAGGGGGACTGTCCCAGGAAATGACCACCTTTCCCTACTCATTTCATCATGAAAAAAAACGGTTGGAGATAAGTCATTGATTCTTTTTGCATAATATTGCGCATAGAATTGCACTTCGTCTCATATATAATTTTGACCTTGCATCCCCATAAGGGATGCAAGGCCAAAATTTAAAAATCACCGATTTACACAGCCTCGGAGATCTGACGTTCTAGCAAAAGCAACAAACTGCATTTGAATTGCACAAAAATTATGAGCGTGATGATGTACCGAAGGTAATGTGAACAAAGAACGGAGTTACAGCCTATTATATTTTGGCAGCTTCTTGGTATACATACAGATCACTTCATAAGCTACAACATATTACCAGGGAGTCTCGATGGAAGCATATTTCGTCTGTAAAAGGGCACAAAACTTATGTTTTTTTTTTTTTTTTTTTATGTATTTCACAAACTATTTCGTCATAAATCACTGTGATATAATTTTTTTCTGATATTGGTATGAAAGTGTTCCTTGAACATTCACGAACTCATATCTGTGTGCAATGTCATAATCAAATGCCGTATGCACAATTGCAAAAAGCAGAAGTCCACATAGGTGTACCTGGGCACTCATTAGCAAAGTATCTCCACAGGTGTTTAGCGGTTCTCGCGTCAACTGCAAGACAACAAGCCACAGCATGCCTTTTATACTTGTTTGGTAGTTTCCTCATCCATGTACCTATACTATACGCTAACTAACTCAATTTGACCCCCCCCCCCTTATCTGGGACGGTTCCCTTAAGGAATCCCGTTGCAAAGCATATGAAGTGTTGTTAAACTTTAGAAATGTTATCTGAGTTACAGGTTTATATAAACTATGCTTACCATTTTTCAGTGAGAGAATAACAACTGCCCTTTATTCACTGGTGAAGGGTGATGTTGTCAGCAAGTTTGGCTGGCCAAATATAACACTTGAAAATGAGTTTTTACCAGTTGTGTGGTTAGTTCTTTTCTCTCTGAGATGTTTTGATTTTAAAATGATTTTTGTCCTGTTGATAGGTAGAATTTAGATTTTTTTTTAGATGGCAATGTAATCTTTGTTGATAATATATAATGAAACCACTTAAAAAATTTGTGGTAGGTATTTTAGCTTCATAATGCTAAATATTCTTGAAGATTTAGGGCTAGAAAGTTGGCATTTCATTTTGAGGGGTTTAATATTTACTTATTTTACAGGGATACCCAAGAACCTGAATTAAAACCAGGAACTAGTGCTTGTCCCATCATATCTTCCATGGAATACGAAATTGTTCACCAAGATACGGTTGATACTGATAAAAGCCGTATATCTGTGCACCAGCTCTTAGGATGTTACATTAGGTAAGAATACACACTTAGAGGGAACTTTTTTTCCTTTCATTTTTGAGATAAAAAAAAACTCTGAGAAAAGCTATTTAAAGAAAACTTGTGATCTTTTTCGAAATAACGATTATTATGAGTCTTGCCTTCATTGCATATGGCCTATTAGCTTGTTTTCTTTTTCAAATAACATCTAGATTATAATCAAGCGGGGTATGAAAGGTCTTTCAGTTCTTGCGAGCTGATACCAGTAGTGAGAATAGCCTCCTCCTCTGAGACTTTGTTAGGTCCCAGAGATTGAGGTTTTCTGGCTCCTGGTACCAGTGCTCCAACCCATATTACTAGCATGGGATAACAGTGGTAGGGTGCCCCTTACCACTATTGGTGACTGACCAAGAACAAGGTAGCAATTTATCTAAGACACTAGATGCCATAGATATTGTCACTCAGCTTGACTTGCTGGTAGCCAGGACTTTTGTAGATCTCTGTTACCTAGAAATCAGACTAAGGAGGGCCAAGGGACAGCATATCAGGAACCTTGCTAAGCCCCTAGAAAGCTGAAAGCAAAGCCCTACTCATTTTTAGGTCATCTCAGACAGAGCTCCAACAGGGCTCTGTCGTGGCTCCAGTCCTATTTAATATCTACAATAATGAACAGCCACAGTACCCAGACATCCGTAAGTACTTATATGCAGATAACATGTGTATTGCCACCAAATCGAGCTCCTTCGGTGGGATTAAAGGAATGTTATCACATGCCTTGGACACACTTTCCATATATTACAAGAAGTGGCATCTTAATACTAATGCAAGTAAAACTCAGGTGTGTGCATTCCATCTTAACCACCAGGCTAGCATAAAGCTTCGAGTAAGATGGGGCAATACGGAACTGGAACACCACACATACCCAGTCTACCTAGGTGTCACTCTAGACAGAACACTCTCCTTCAAGGAACATATAACCAAACTGAGAGGCAAGCTCATGACTAGAAACAATCTTCTCAGTAAACTTGCCAATACCAGCTGGTGAACGGACTCAAAAACCCTGAGACGGACAGCCCTAGCATTGTGATTTTCCACGGCAAGTTACTGTGCTCCAGTGTAGGCCAGATCATGTCATGCACACAGAGTGGACCCAGAGCGGAACAGGGCATGTCGAATATTGTAGTATTGTAGGAATTCAAAATAACTTATTTAAGATCAGATTTTAAAGTACAATTCATAATAGAAGATTTTCTTATACATTACTTTAGCTCTTTTCACTTATAATATAAGTGGTAATTTAGGCCTCATATGTGTTAATAGTGATATAATGTATTAGAAAAATTAGCATGAGGATGTATATCTATTTTTTCTCCCACAAACTTTTTTTCTTAGAATTATGGGATTGGAGACTGCTGCTGAGTACTGCTGTGCTGTTATTATTTTAAGATCTATTCTTGCTTCAGATTCTACCGTCAGGAAGTGATGCTTCATCCAAATATGCCTAGTGGTTCAGTGTATCTAAGTACAAGTGTAAAGTTCTTCAAAAGTAAAAAACCTTCAGGGCTGTCCAGGTATGTTGTAGCTGAAAAGCATAGATATTATGATATATTGCATTGATTTTAGTTTGTGCATAAATTTTGATACAAATTTATTGACATAAGTATACATCAAGCTTTGATTCTGGAATTGAGTGCAAGAAATTAATATCTGATTATCAGTATTGATTTTAAGATTAGTGAGTTGAAGAATCTTTTATAACTCCTATATCTTTTATGCCTGACATTTGACATACATCACACATTAATCCCAACAAAGGTTCTGGGAAGTCATGGATGATCGATGGTGCAGCGGAGGAATATGCTGGCACGAAATACTTCAGCCCTGGTCCCATAGAGAGTATGGTGAAGGAGAAGGAGCGCTTGGGCAGATGTATACAACTTATTTTATTGATTTGATCACTAATTCTATAATGATGGTAGTGATTCTCATACCTGTAGTTATTCTTGTTATCCAGCACAACTACAAAATAAGATTATAGAGTACATAGGGAAAATTTTAGGAATAAATCATTTGATCCCAGATAAACAAAACTGAATTCATTTTGTGATATAAGTATAACATAAACCTTGGTGGAGCAGTAAGGTTGATATGTCCCTCCTTATTTTGGTCTTGCCTATGCAACTGCAACTAAGATCAGTTTATTACATGGAAATCACTGTATTCATAGATAAACAAAAGAGACAAAAGGGTACCACCATACAGAGCCCTAGTTATGAACAAGTTAATGAAAGCTGTTTATGCTTATGTTTAGTTTTTTATAAGCAACTTTTTCCTTTTTATTCATTTTTCACTGATTGTATTGATGCCAGTCAAGAATTGGAAACTTCTGGTGTTAATTGCACCCGGTTTGGAGGGAACCATGCTACATTCTCTTATTCCTTTTAATTTCATTATTTGTGATGTCTATACCTATACACATATGTTTGTGTGTAATGTACACTATGAGCCAAATTGTGTTTTAGAAGCATATATTTTTTTCTATTTTTGTGAATTTACTTTTTTCAATTCATCAGATAAGTGCCTTTTGATAAGATTTCAAATGTCAGAAATGGGGATTATGTAATGTTTTATTAATGATTTATACTTGAATTAATGAATAACTGTTTGAGTTTTGTCTGTTTGTAAAGACAGTTTATATTCCTTCCCAGATTTTAACTGATCTCATTTTCTAGTCAGAAATATATTTTGTTTATATGTATAGTTTGGAAATAAATATTGGTAATATACTTGAGAATTTGATTTTATAATGTAAGGATGGTTTTGTTTTTTTATCTAATATTAGTACCTGATGCTTCATGTATTTGCCTCAGCGAAGAACACTTTTTATATTTAATTACAGAAATAAGCAATTTAGAATATTTAATATGATTTTAAAATGTATCCAAAGCAAGATTTATCACTTTGACAAATCAACTTTTAAAAAAACTTTATTTTCATATATATTTATATGTCTGTATATATGCATATATATATATATATATATATATATATATATATATATATATATATATATATATATATATATATATATATATATAGTTACTGTTTTCTTAAATCATATACCAATTCTCACAAATCTCATAGACATTGAGAGTAAACACAGAATTTGCAAGTAAATTTATCTACTAGGTAAGTACTAATTTATATGTTTGTGTTATTTAATATACTTATGGTTGTCTTAAGCAAACCTGAAATGCAAATGAAGCTAAATATACACAAAGTGCAAACACTATATATTTATGCTGTAGTTATACACTGCAGTTGGAGCTCCATGTCTTTTTGGGGAGTTCTTTAGTCTTCAATACTGTGCAGGTATCTGTAAAAATAAGGTATAGTTGGTGATGAATTCATTTTTTAGACATAATGACTCTCTTTAAACTCTGCATCAAAAAAATTAACAGGCTACAGAGTTCTTTCAAATACTTTGACTTTATTACAGATTTTACAGTATATATACACATATGTGTGGCATAAGATGGTTGAAACTCACGTTAGTGCTGAACCCCAATAAGCCATGTTAAATACGGAAAATATGAATGGTATCAGGAATCTACTCTTGATCATAAGAGGTATATTGACGGGATAAACATTTGGAGTTCTGTATCTCAGTGGCAAAGCCGACTCATCCTGTATCCACCCGTTACTGATTGCTCTGGAGTGCTGTTCATCATTGCTCATGTTATTTGATACTACAATCTTGGTAATGTTATTTCTTGCACTATTTTGGGATTTATCCGTTTCTGAAGATCCAGTGCAGCAAACTCTCTGAGGATCAAGATTTACTATATTAGTTAGAGTATTGTATTGGAAAGAAAATGTATATTCAAAGATACTGAGCAAAAAATATTTAACTAGTAAAGTTTTTTTTCAGAGAAAGAGAGGAAAAAACAGTACCGATACTAACCAAGAAGTTCTTTCTTGTAAATGTAGCAGAGAAGTCAATTAATGTCTGAAGCAGTACGACAATAAAGATCATCACTATGGAGAAGAATAGCCATATGTCCACTAGCTTGAAGTAAGACGTCTTTGGCAGGGAATTGGAAGTCTGGAAGTCAGTTCATTAACTTATATTATAACTAATATTTGATTTAGCATAAGGGAATTTGTTTATGAATGGATGTATAATTATAGACATATATTACATATTGTTCTGATGCAGCTATTGTAGATATACTGTACCTGTAGCAATGTAAATGATCTATATAGCCAACTTAGATGTAAGAATAAGAATATGGAAAGCAGCGTACCTGTGTGTAAAGAGATGACAGCACTAGCAGTGATGTGAGAGCCACTACAATGCGAGAATTGAAGTCTTGGGGATTGAAGAAGAAGGTTGCATAGGCAATGATTATAAGTAATGTTGACGGTATATAGAGAGTGAGTAGGTAGAAGACATAGCGACGCTGAAACCTCACATACACACTTACTGACGAGAACTCGCCTTCTTCATCCATTTTGATAGACACTTTCCCTGTGATAGAGAAAAAACAAGTTAAAGTGAGAATCATTCTTATTTAACCTTTAGTATGAATGATGTTTAATGAAGCAAGGAATGTTACATAATTTATAGGTAGTCATATAAAATTTCCTTGAATGAAAAACATAAATTATGCAGCATTATTGAGCCACATAAAGAAGTAAAGTTTTCTTAGTTAATGTAATTTGTACTTAAGTAACACATTTCTTATGTAAGTGAAAACTTTTCAGGGTCCCGCATGGAATAGCATAGATTGTATGGTACATACCAGATTTGAATGAAAGTTAGATAGAATGAATACAGACATTATCTTCATGACAGGTAGCTGTGGTACAGATGCAGAAATTAATTCCTCTACCCCCCTTGTTATGATGACCAGAGATGGAGCAAAAATATGTCTGGGTGTTGTATCATGTTTGCAGTTATTATATACATTGATTTTCTTTATTGTACATTTGATACCAAAGGAATGCTATATTCAGTTGGCCAGTTATTGTAAATGCTACCAAATGGGCACTCATTCAGAGGCACTAATTTTTCCCTTTTTGTTGTGGATTATTTCAAATGACCATTAACCTTGGTGAACACTTTCAGACATGGCAAGCATGGTGAAATGCCACCTAAGGCCTTCCTGGTTACTACCAAGATCTTGGTCACTTGGGTGCCTGTTTCATTACTATGCTTGCTGTTTTGCATGTCTTCTGACCATAATATTTGTTGCTCTGAAACAGCTTATACCAATAGTAATGCTCGTTTTTACTAATTAACCAAGTAATGTCAACAGCAAAAGTAATAAAAACCCAGCAAAACAAAACACCTAAAGCATTAATTCAGACTATTTCAAATAGGTCACAATGTCGAACACTCATTTTGCAGATTGGTTTACAAAAGGAATACAAGAAATAATATAAAAATAATGACTTCACTGGATGTTATGATTTTATTTTAGTTTTAATTCCATTTGTTGTAATGGATATTCTTTGCTGTGACATACTGTCTGTTTTATTTTGCTTCTAAATTCCCCTGTATGCAAGAAATGGCTGGGGTTACTGCACCACACAGCATTTGTATTATCATAAGGAGAGCTATGTCCTAATATACTTCATTGAAAATCAAACTAAATGTCGGTTGCTCTTTACATATTCCTAAATTTTGAGAAATTCTTTAGCACAGAATTGTATTAGTTGTTTGAGGGTTTCGAGAAAAACCTGAAGATAACAGGTATTACTGCCCACGACCGAAATGTTGACTTATTATGTGTATTCTCTGACAGCCTTGGAATAATATTCATAGGGTACAGCGGGTACTATGATATTTGCGCCTCAACATTGATACAATAAGGTGGTCATTTTCTAGTCTATGTCAGAAGGAGTAATTCATGCAGTAATATGAAGAGTTTCATACCTATGGTATACTCAATGAGATCATTTTGACCCGTGTAGTTGGCCCCTGACGGGATGAGGGTCATGTAAGACGAGGAAGCCGACACCAACTCGAAGTGAAGACGGCACAGCTGATGGCAAAACATCGTATTATGTATAGCACATTTATTTCGCTTTTAACCACTAACTATTAATTTCGTATTATATCAAATTTTGGGCATTATGTAACCGTCAAATCATTGTGAATGGCATAAAATGAACATAAAAATACTGATGTACGAAAAATTACAATCTTCTACGGTCACCTCACCTGAGCATCAAATGGGAACATGAGCAGTTCGAAGTCACAGGAGTAAGTTACGCTGTATAACTGACTCATCTCCAGACTGCTTTCATACCCAGGATAGATGTTCACTGTCAGAGATGAGATGCGATAGGTCAGAAGAGGGGTTGAGAAAATGCCATTTTATGATGTATGTGTGTGAGTGAGTGAGTTAGCGTGTGTGTGTGTGTGTGTGTGTGTGTGTGTGTGTGTGTGTGTGTGTGTGTGTGTGTGCGTGTGTGTGTGTGTGTGTGTGTGTGTGTGTGTGTGTGTGTGTGTGTGTGTGTGTGTGTGTGTGTGTGTGTATGTGTGTGTGTGTGTATGTGTGTGTGTGTGTGTGTGTGTGTGTGTGTGTGTGTGTGTTTGTGTGTGTGTGTGTGTGGTGTGTGCGTGTGTGTGTGTGTGCGTGCGTGTGCGTGTGCGCGTGCGCGCGCGTGTGTGTGTATGTGTGCGTGCGTGTGTGTGTGTCTGTGTGTGCGTTTCTTTTAGTGTGGTTGATGAGATCATGTCAATCCATGCTGCTGTTTTTTTAAGCAAAAATTACAGACAGCCTTGACCTCTCTCTGTCTTGCGCAGGCCTGGGATACGATTTATATATTGATTATGTTAGGATATGAATGTGAAATGCTGTTTCTTATAAACAACAAGATATACGAGTGCATTTGTACGATGAAGAAATAAACGCTTCATTTTCCATAGACCACGATATCATTAAAAAAAGAATTCTCATGTCGGTCTCCATACTCTAGCACTTGCCTTCCTCGGGCCTGCTGGGGGGGCCTGGTCTGGCCTCTCCCTGGCGGATGCCTTCGACGCGCGACCCTCGTTCCAGATTGGTGAAAATATTGCCACGGGCGTTCCTGAAGAACACCCGGGGCGTCCAGACACTCGCCACGGCCTCTTCGGAGAGCAGGTTCAGCGTCCGGTCATCGTGCAGGTTGAGGAAGTTGAGCCTCGTGTCCTGCCATCGGAGTTTCAGCTGCATGGACGCGACGAAGGTGAGGTCTTGCGTCACGATGGTCGGGAAGGCGATGATGTTGACGGTGAAGAAGATGGGCAGGGTTTGGTTCCCCGCCGCGGCTGGAGGCGGGATGGCGATGTGGTAGCCCTCGGGAAGGTCCACGATCGAGCACCGAGACTCGTCGCTCTGGTCCGCGCAGTCCACTCGCAGGTCGCACCGCTGCTTGAGGCTGATGCACCTCCCGTCGTTGCACGTGAACATCCCCGCGCCGCACACCGAGAGGGTGAGGTTGACGGTTCCGCCGCTCGGGATCCCGCACACCTCGGTCTCCAGATGCCACTCCTGATTGCCGAAGGGATACATGCCCTCCTGGATCGGGGTCCACGTGGCCACGGCGTCGGAGTCCTGCGGGGAAGGAGTTCATGACGTGGGCTGTGATTGCCTGGGGGTAATGTCGGTTTGTTTTGTATACTGTTGTAAATATATACGTGCATACAAACAGAAACAAGTAAAACACGCATGTATACATATGTATATATATATATATATATATATATATATATATATATATATATATATATATATATATATATATATATATATATATATATATATAGTACACATGCACACAAATGAGCATAAAACCTAAGGGACTACCGATTAAATAATTTCACTTATGGATGGAAACAACTGACTAGAGGACATTGATTTACGCATACACCTTGTATGGAAACTACATTAATAGGTTAATCATGGGAGAGTCAACCATTTAAAAGCTTATGAATCCGTGAACTACAAGAACCAATATAGTTTACGCCCCTTTTATGTACACGAAGGTAATTAGACGTCTCTGACCACCTTGAAGAAACCCACCTTGAGGGAACGCATGACCCAAGACCCTCGTTCTTGGTCCCAAAAGATGTCAGTGTGAAGGAATCCCACTAAAGCCGGCCGCCCTCCCACGGAGTCCCCGAGCATGTACTGCAGGTTGAACGGAGATCCCTCGCACATGGCAGGGCCCTTCAGATATATCGACGTCCTCGTCTCGAACTCGCAGGGGACGCAGAAGGAGTAGGTGTCCAGACAGGCGATGTCCGACCAGCGCCCGGGAAAGGTACCGGAGAGCAAGACGAGGCAGTTCTCCACCGTCCCTCCGTTGGGGCCGTCCCCCCGCCACTTGCTCTCCCAGGGGATGGGTTCCCCGGTGCCCCAGTAAACCCACTGCCTCTCTACCTTCTCGTCGTTCGCGCCCAGCCATAAGTAAGAGGACTGTCCGCCCGAACAGTAGGCGTCGTGGATCTTGGACTCGTTGTACAGCCAGGCGTTCTCCTCGTCCGTCTGGGGCACGGCGATGATCCCACCAACCACCTGCAGGAGTCGAGCTGTTTAGGGTGGATGCCGCAGGTACAGCTGATTTTGGACCAGGTGTTGATAACGATTCCATTTTAGATTGGCACAGGATTCAAATGAAAACGATTTACTGAAGAAATCTCATCAACACCGGAGGGGGAAAAATGACACTGGTGAAACTAAAGTGAGCAATCAAGTAATCCCATTCTCCCATAATGCAGATTACCTGACACAAGTGTAAGGCTTCGCTGAGAGAGAATCGATCGGGGAAGATGGTAAAGGACCTCTTCTGTTGCTGGCAGATGTCGTCCTTCTGCCTGACCATCCACCTGACCTTGCCGTAGACGTCCCAGACCTGCGAGTCCCAGGCAAGGGCGTCGCCCGCCTCCTCCTCCGCGCACGAGGCAAACTGACTCCGAGGATAGACAGTGTAAAAAGTTACATTTTAGACATTTGATATAAGAAGAATACTGGCTGTGCAAAAAATGAGTTATATTGAAAATAATGGTGATAATTAACATGTTACAGAGAGAGAAAGAGTGAGTAAGAGAAGAGCGAGAAAGAGAGAGAGAGAGAGAGAGAGAGAGAGAGAGAGAGACAAAGAAGGAAAGAGAGAGAGAGAGAGAGAGAGACAAAGAAGGAAAGAGAGAGAGAGAGAGAGGAAGAGAGACATAGAGAGGGAGAGAGAGAGTGAGTGAGAAATTATGTTTACGTGTTTATGCGGATGCTTGTGCTGATACGAGTAAGTGTGAGCGCTTCGTAGACATACACAAAGCTTCCTCTCACCTTCCTGATGGTGCCCTCGTCAAGAACACGAGACCAGAAGTTGAGCTGCGTGATTTCGCCGCTGAAGCTCTGGTCGCGTTGAAACCCTCCCCCGAAGGAATCCTGCTCCTGACCTGTCGAAACAAAAAGGCTTCTGTAAACCCCCCAAACATACCTCACACTCACGACCCGCAATATCCTCACGACGACTCCAGCTCACCGATGATATACGCGCCGCTTCCCACAAGTGATTCCGACGTCATAGGGAACGCCCCCTTGTCCGTCATTTCTCCGTCGAGGTAGATCTTCCACTCGCCTGTTGGATGGTGGAAAGAAATGCAGAAATGGGCCCACTGGTTCAAGGGCGTTTCCAGTACGGTTTTCGCCCACCGACTGTGCAGCGACACTTTATATCCCGTCAGTCGGTGATCTGTTAAAAGGGATAGAATATATAATTACTTTCTTTCTTAGAATATATCATTACTTCT
>NC_091553.1:7477005-7504505 GCF_042767895.1 Penaeus vannamei
GCTGATGAGTCATTGGCAGTGACAAGACAACCTCTGGCAACTGTTCTTGATAACTTTCCATAACAGGCTTTAGTTCTGTAGTTATTTCAGTTGGGAGACCCTCCCTTTGGATCATTGTTGTATTTCTTGTTACCTGCCATGGTAACTCTACCACAACGTGGTCGCCTTCAAGAAGCTGATCTGGTGGCAGAACATTAAGATTCTCAGATTCACACTGCATCACATTGGTAAAATTCATGCCAAGGATAACTTCTGGCTCCAGGAGTGTCATATGTGGCGGCTCAATGGAAAAGTCTTCACTCACGGGGAGTGTTTGTGCATATGCACTTTCGTCGATCTCTACAAGAGGTTTTATTCCATCTATGTCAAAGCCGCGGTAGGTATTGCTAGTCTTCAGGGGGCTTTGTAGATTTTCTGTGTTTCTGAGAACCCGGGCATGGGCTGGCGATGCTGGCACTGGTCGCGGTGGTCTCTGGTAATCACCGTACTTGTTCTCGTCACCTCCATAACTATCCCCAGACGGTATGTAGGCATTCTCATCTGTGCGGTTGTGTCCTTGGAAAATGGTACCGGGGCGATGGTCAAGGTGATTCTGTTGCTGTTCCATTAACGGTCCCAGCCCCCTACGTGATTTTGTTCTTTTGACGGGTGGTGGGGACATGATGTCAGAATCAGACGAAGGAGTGCATGGGGTCTGGGGCGTCTCGGGGGTTCCTTCAAACTCTCGCTTGTTCTTGCGCGACTTGGCTGGTGTTCGTTCCATACGCTCACTGCGATACTTCTCCAGCCATCGTAGAATCTGTGGGAATCAGAGCACTGATAAGTATAATGACATTAATCATGAAATGAAAATCACGGAGCATAATGCCGATTTATATATAGTACAAACAACAATTCACGCTAAACTCACGCAGCATAATGCCGATTTATATATAGTATAAACGACAATTCACGGTAAACTCACATCATCAGTACATTCTGCAGATGGAAGCTGAGGATTGAAGTTCAAGTCAGGAGTCCTATTAAGGGTTGCATAAGGATGCTCCGCGCAATGGCGATTGGCGTGGGTGAAACGGGATGTACATCCTGAAAATATTAAACTCAGATTAGATATTTATATTACTTTAGAGAAAAACTAAAAACAGGAACACTATGAAAAGGGGGATGAGAAACGGGTATTAAGAATGATGTGAAAGAGGGGAAAGGGAGGGAGGGAGGGGGAGATAATGTGATGAGATATGAGATGAAAGAGGAGAGAGAATGAGAGAGATGAGAGAAAAGAGGAGAGAGAATGAGATAGATGAGAGAAAAGAGGAGAGAGAATGGGAGAGATGAGAGAAAAGAGGAGAGAGAATGGGAGAGATGAGAGAAAAGAGGAGAGAGAATGGGAGAGATGAGATGAAAGATGAAAGAGGAGAGAGAGGTGAGATGAGATGAAAGAGGAGAGAGAGGTGAGATGAGATGAAAGATGAAAGAGGAGAGAGAGGTGAGATGAGATGAAAGATGAAAGAGGAGAGAGAGGTGAGATGAGATGAAAGATGAAAGAGGAGAGAGAGGTGAGATGAGATGAAAGGTGAAAGAGGAGAGAGAGAGGTGAGATGAGATGAAAGGTGAAAGAGGAGAGAGAGAGGTGAGATGAGATGAAAGGTGAAAGAGGAGAGAGAGAGGTGAGAGGAGATGAAAGGTGAGAGAGGAGAGAGAGAGGTGAGATGAGATGAGATGAAAGAGGAGAGAGAGAGAGAGAGAGAGAGAGAGAGAGAGAGAGAGAGAGAGAGAGAGAGAGAGAGAGAGAGAGAGAGAGAGAGAGAGAGAGAGAGAGAGAAATAAAATCAAAGAAAAGAAGAAAGAAAAGGTTCTCTATTGTGCAGTCTGAATAACTCATTATGGCAAAAGACACTGGCTAAACTGTATTACCTGGTGCTGAGCAGATGAAGGGTTTTTCTCCTGTGTGGAGGCGTTGGTGAGTCTTCAGCTGTCCACTCTGGGTAAAGGCTTTAGTACATCCTGGATAGTCACACTGGTAGGGACGTTCTCCTGGAAGAGAGATTTTTAGTTAGTAAAAATATTGCTTCCAAACCCTTGACTACAATCAAACGGGAAAAAGCTGTGTACACCCACACACGGTGTGTATGTATGTATGTATGTATGTGTATGTATGTATAAATATATATTATATATATATATACAAACATATATACATATATACATACATACATACACACACACATACATATATGAATGTATATGTATGTGTATATATGTATATGTATGTGTGTGTATATGTATGTATGTGTGTGTGTATATGTATGTATGCGTGTATGTGTATATGTATGTATGTATGTGTGTGTGTGTGTATGTATGTATGTATGTATGTGTGTGTGTGTGTGTGTGTGTATGTATGTGTGTGTATATGTATATGTATGTGTGTGTATATGTATATGTATGTGTGTGTATATGTATATGTATGTGTGTGTGTGTATATGTATATGTATGTGTGTGTGTATATGTATATGTATATGTATGTGTGTGTGTGTGTATATGTATATGTATATGTATATGTATGTGTGTGTGTATATGTATATGTATATGTATGTGTGTGTGTGTATATGTATATGTATGTGTGTGTGTGTATATGTATATGTATGTGTGTGTGTGTATATGTATATGTATGTGTGTGTGTGTATATGTATATGTATGTGTGTGTGTGTATATGTATATGTATGTGTGTGTGTGTATATGTATATGTATATGTATGTGTGTGTGTATATGTATATGTATGTGTGTGTGTATATGTATATGTATGTATGTGTGTGTATATGTATATGTATGTATGTGTGTGTGTATATGTATATGTATGTGTGTGTATATGTATATGTATATGTGTATATGTATATGTATATATATATATATATATATATATATATATATATATATATATATATATATATATATATAAGCATAGTTCACCTAGCCTCACAAAGCTTTAAAAGATTATTAGGATATTGGGAAAGCAAAGATTTAATAAGAGCTCATACAAAACTGAGATTAAAAAAATGCGATGCTAAATGTTCCTTTAAAAGTTGTGTGAACTTTAAATAAAAGAGGAATACATTTAAACAAAATCTACGTCCCAATCTCTACATCTAACAAAACACGAATTAAATTTTAAATTGTTAATTAATGCCATTTAAATAAATATTAATTAACCTATAATCATATGATCATCCTGTTGAAAACTATAAATAGACACGGTAAAAGCAAAATATTACGACGAACAATCGATAAGGATTCGTTCTTTTAGGTAAATAACGCACAGAAACGAATACACATGATTTGAAACAAAGCACGATAAACTATTATTATTCGAAGTAAATAATAACAATAAAAAAATTAAATATACAAAAAAACATTCGCAGTAGCATGAGAGGGAAAAAGAGAAAGACGCGAAGAGGAGGCAATTTTATCTCAACAAAGACGGCGTCGTGTGTTTCTCCCGCGCACTCCGCTCCCGCCTTTTAACACATGACTCACAACAATGTAGTCTTTTTGTGTCGCCATTTCGCACGGTTTTCAATTTTAATCTTAGCCAATGCGGTCTTTATCCAATCCGTTTTTCATTATGCCGATAGAATTCGAACAAATCCGCTATCTAAATTGTGGAAAAAATAAGTTTGAATTAATGTCGAGAATTTGTTCGAAGTGGCAACGGGTGCGCCTTTAGCATTTAACATCCCCCTGGGGCATCCCCCTCCCCCGCTCTTTAAATTATGGGGGATATGGTCGTTTAATCTCAAGCCATAATGAGTGACCTGTGGCGTTACATCGGGTCAGGTCAATCCTTCGAGTTTCAGGGAGGTCAGGTCGCAGGAATTCTTAATAGCGGGGTTCAACAGAGGCAGGAAGTAAGGTGATCCTGGAATTGCGCTCATTCGTTGATATAAAAAAAAATTATATATCATTAAATACACGGAAAATCATTTTAAGCTTTTCTAAATAGGACTTAAAATCCGCTCGACAATTCTAACGGCAGAATAAGAAATGAAGAAAAAAATACTTTGACGCTATAATTTGATTCACGATATTTAAATAGCACGCCACATCTCCCTCGCCCGCCAATGTAGTCCTACCTGCCCCTGCATCGTTATGAATCACCGCCACAAAGGAGAGATTTCCAGGAAGGCGTTGCAACGGCCGCCGATTCAACTGCCAAAGGGCAACGCAGCGCCCTAGAACGAGGGGGAAGAGCGCCTTTCCCGCCACGAGGTCCTGCGGCGTCCCGGCCAGGCGTTGCGCAATCCGCCACGAGAGACAATCTCTTTTAAATACTCGCCTCTTTTCCCTTCCGTCTCTCCATCGCATTTTCTCGTCTACTGGGTAAATGTGGGTCTTCGGATGGCGATCGCGTCGGGGGTAAATCGCGGTGGTTTGGCCCAAAATGGGACCGTTTAGTCCGTTTAAAAACGTTACCGGAATCTTGACGTCATTCTCCCGCCAAGTTGTTGTGTATCTCGCCTGACCCACTTTCAAAACTTTTTGCTTTTGGGCCTCGCCAACGCCGTAAATATGCGGGTTTTGGTGGATTCCCGTCCCAATGAGGCGAATTTCGTTTGTTTTGAGGCGATACAACAGGTGCAGTTTAAAAATGGCGAGTTAAATGCCAGGAGACGCCTTACCTGTGTGAGTTCGCAGATGAGCTTGCAGGGACTTCTCCCGGGGGAAAACTCGGTTGCAGATCGGGCACTTGATGCTGCTGGGCGACTGGGCGCCCTCGATGATGAGGGTGTTGATGGCGTCCGCCCTCGGCCGCCCTCGCTTCGAGTCGCAGCTCTTCAGGTCCGGGCTCTCGCACGGGTTACTCCCTCCGCTGCAGCACGGGCTACTTAACTCCACTTTGCACGCATTTTCTCCCCAGTTCCACGGGTATAACGTATTATCCGTCATGGGGGGGCTTCCAGAAAACGACATTCCTGAAAAGGCCCCGTTCTGACGCCGTTTTGGCGTAGAAAATTGAGAATCTTCACGACACTTCTCCGACATGTCTGCACACTACAAGTCCATGAGCCTGGCGCGGCGCGAATGGCTTTCGCGCCAAAACAAATCGAAAACTTCGCGCGCTTTTCTTCGTGCGCTGATTGGCTGACCATTTTGTATCAGTTGCTCGGTAAACACTGTTATTTTCGCCTAATACAAGAATTATGCCCTTAACTAAATAATACGAAATAAATATAACAATTCCTATAAAATACTATGAATATACAGTTCATCATGACGAGTCACATGTACGGGAAAATAAAACTTCAATAATAGGCAAATAGTTCCCGCCGTCCATCAACCTGACGGGCTTTAATGTTTTTATTGTTTTGGCGATGTTATTTCAGTGACGAGATATATTTGAAATAAAATATATATGTCATTAGAATGAGTAATCAACAGTGTTTTAATTTATATTTACTTATATCTTAAATATGCAGTGTTCTTATGACGTGTCCTTTAAATTCTTGTTCCTGAGACGCCCGTTGGGACTGCAACCCGAAGTCCGCCGAGCAGTCGACTCACGCCATTTTGAATGATCGGAAGAAGAGAAGGCTGAAAAGCAGCCCACAAATCTTATAATATCCTCGTCATCAGAGGATCTTGTTGAACATGGAGAACTCTTACGGCATAGGGGTTCGTAACCGCTACGAACTCTTCTACAATGAAGATGTCGACCCAATGGATCTTTTAAAACAAAGTGAAAAGGTGAAGGATAAGGCCGCTGAGAAGGAAAACAAGGGGAAAACCGCAAAGGCTAAGGCTCCCGTAGTTAAGAAAGGTGTCAAGACCGAACCTGCTCCTAAGGCTGCCGACAAGACGAGTGTACCCGGTGAGTGCTTGCAACATTTGAACAATTTCAGACGCATGTCAATAGTGTTTCGAGGGAAGATGGCCCGAGCGGCGGCGGGCGGGGGACCGTGGCGGCACGTGCGCACCTCCGCGCTTTGTTCGGGCGCAGTGTCGCGGTCGCCTGCATGCGCTGCGTCTCGGCTGCAACGTGCTAGCCCTTTTGTCAGCTTTTTGGGACGCCCCTGTCATAATGTGGCGCCCCTCGAGAGTTGGGAACACGCGGTGTCACGGGCCGAAGGAAGCTATTAATAGCGCAGTCACACCGTGTGGACGGCGCCCGCCAGGCAGAACGGCGCCCTCGCGGGGTTCCTGGTCACGCGGATTGCATTCCTGGTAATGGTGTGCGAGGGGAACCGGCGGCGCCAGGGCCTTTGGGTCGAGCATGCCGAGTGTCACGGTGGCACGGTCACCACGCGGGGAAAATCGATAGTATTGACTGCCACTTGGTCATTCTCACCTGGTCAGGTGGAGCGGGAGGGGGCCGTTTCGGGGGCAAAAATAGCCGAGGATCAAGGGGAAAGCTGTCTGTAGGGCATGGCTGTAATTTGTCTAAGTATATAGAAGTAATCAGTAAGACTTGGGTGAAAAGATAGTTTCATCACTAATTCGCTTAATGTAATTGCTTGGCCGTATATTGGCTCGAGTAAAGCTAAGTCTCCTCCGGAGAATCGCAGATATCTTAAGATTTAACATTTCGATGGAATCTTTGGAAAGTAATCGAGTGTTTTCTAAAGTTACTTCACCGAAAAGCTCTTCCAACAGAGTTGACATAATCCTATTAAATTTAGGTTAATGTTACTGAGAGAAATTAAGGAAAATGGACACCACCATCTTGTACAGCATAAAAAATAGTCATGAACCATAATAGTACAGTTGCCTTGGCCTCATATTTACCGTGAAATGAAAAAAATATTGGCTGCATGTCATTGCTCAGACTAAGTCCTCAACACCCTCATACAGCCAGTTCTTAATTCCTGTTTTCTACAAGTTCCCTTGAAATGCGAATGAAAGAGGATACAGGGGGCTTGCCTCCCCCTCTCTAGGGAATAAATAGAAAGTGTCGGGTTTTTGAGTTTGCATGATACCCTGGTTTTGGGACCTAGATATATGTTTAAATATGCTCATGGTATGTGGATGCGAGTTGAGTAATTTGAGGAAACGGTCATTCCATTTTTGTTGGTAGATAAATGTGTACTTCCCCTTTCTTTTATCCTACCATTGAATAAAGCAGTCCCTAGTAAAGGAATCTTTACATTAATTTTTTTGTCTGATATACAAAAATATGTATATAAATAATATAGAATGTACAATATAGGATAGTAAAATATAATTGTTATATATATGTAATGTGTGTTAAAAATTTATAGCAGGACTGCATTTGTCAACTCAAAGTAACACATGAACCCCATCCTAATTGCACAAACTACTTCAAAGATTGCTTTGTAAACTTAACCTTAGTCAGTGGGCTTTACCCCGGGACCCCCTACCAACTACCGTTTTCACAAGGCAGTGTAGACACCAACCCTGTAAACATCATGAGTAGCCAAGGAATATTAGGTTGCCCTACAATATTTAAATGATTATTTTAGACATCCTTTATGAGCTTTAGAATTTATTGCAGTTAATTACTATTTTTTCAGTCACAATAAACAGGCCTTCCTAGACAATATTTGTTTTATTCTCTAGTGGTGAGAATGAATCTGACGATTTCTGTTGCAGTCATAGCCGACAGTCTTGATGTGATAACTCCCAATAGCAGGGGAGGGCATGGAAATATTTCAGAAATTATGGTGTAAAACGAAAAAAGAGGATTTATAACAAAGGTGCATAAAGCTAGTATGCGTGCGTACACAAACGCGCGCACACACACACACACACACACACACACACACACACACACACACACACACACACACACACACACACACACACACACACACACACACACACATTTAGCTAATGAAACTCTATTGATCTATTGACATGCCTACCATCCTTGAAAGTCTGTAAGGAGACGTGCCCCAGGGTAAGGGGCCTGAGTTAGGAAAGGTTTTTAAAGTCCAATAGTACCAAAGGTACTATTGGACTTCTTATTTACTGTGAATTGGTATCTAATAATATCCCCCCTCCCTCCATTTGGAGCACTTTACAGACACAAAATTCAAGTTAGTCTGTTTCTGTATTGTTTTATAAATTACCTGGAATCAGCACAACGCTGACATGAAATATTTCCGACCAGTGTTTGTCAAGAAGTGGAGTCTTCTGGCACTCAAAAATCCTGGTGGGGAAAATGTACATGTACAGAAAGTTATTGTACAGAATAGCGGAAATAACCGGTAAAGCAAATTAAAGAAGTATATAGGACATACAAGAATAAATTGAAAGTAAGCATTAGAAAGTGCAGGTGTTGACAATTGCAAAATTGTTATTTAAGGGAAGAGAATACTTGGCAAACTGCAGGAATGAGTTATGTTGTCAGTTTTTTCAATGTAAGGTTAATTTATTTGGTATGGATGCACCATATTAGGGCAGATTGCATATGAAATTCGTGTAGATTATAAAAAGTAGCAGTTATCGGCATAAGAAATAATCTGAAGACACAAACCGAAAGGCCACAAATTAAGAAAAAAGGTAATAGAAAGTGCTGCTTTCAGAGCCCCCATCATCCCTGCACTTGGGCAGTGCTTGAAGGGCATGCCCAGTCATGGTTACTTAAATTAATAAATTTTTTCCTTTGAAATGTAGGACTTGGTCTATGGCAGGTGCATCCAAACTAAAGAATAACCCAATGTAAATATGGTGAGGAACTTTGGTATCTCCAGTATTTTCGATTTGCACACCTTTTGCCAGTCAAGTTATTTTCATCGAGGTAATCATTCCCTATACTATTTTACTAAAATAGTGACACTCCATTAAAAACATACCGTTAACCCATTACCACCGGTGTATTTTGAAGCCGAAAATAAGTTTCTGGGTGGCTACAAAATCGGCGTGTGGTGTAGGCCCAGACTCCACCCGCTGCTGCGTCGGAGTGTGAGCCCCGATACAGCATCACACTGGCGGGATGCCCGATAATGTTCATTTTTTCGGGTTTCTCATGTGGGACACCCGTCGTTACTGGGTTAGTTATACATTATAGAATGGAAACACGCACATACCATATATTAATTATTCATAATAACTTTGTATGACCAATTGTGTGGATATTGGAATTGATGGATTTGTCTTGCCCTCTACTATCCTAATGTATAGATATGCCACAGAACCCCCTTGCCCCCTAATACTGACAATCTTGGCCCTGATAGCAGGGGTGGACATGAATGGTACTAGGGAAATTGCAGGGTTGGATATGAATGATATAAGGAGAATTGGGCAATATATAGTCAAATGCAGGGGCTTTATCCCCTGGAACTGCCCTTTGTATTAGACTATAACTAATTCTGTATATATTCATAATTTATCCAACAATTTCCTCGGTACCTTTCATACCCTCCCCTTCTATCAGAGCCAAGAATATGGGGGTTTGCGAGATTATACAACAAATGTCTTACATATTTGGATAGTAGAGGTCTACAGGAATCCATTGTTACCAATATTGTCATGATTGGTCAAGTGGAGATATTTTGAATATTTACCATTCATTTCTTACATGTATACATAAAAGAATCAAATATGCACTTCTGTAATTTTTCTTTCCTTTCCTTCTTTTCCTTTCTCTTTATCTTTTTCTTTAACTTAAGCATGTACTTGTACACACTCATCTATACCCTAGTACAATACAACACAAAACAACATAGGATAACAAATTGTGCAAATACATATTTGCTTACATATAAAGAAATGCTTGTACATATGAAAAGAGGGGTGTTTTTGTGTGCACATGCACACAAATTAGTTTTACCAATGTGTATTGTGCAGGAGTGTATAGCTGCAAGTTCAACAAGTTCGATCAAGGTGATATTGATGTCACATCATGGAAAAAAAATTGGCCAAGTGCTAGGTAAGGGAATTGTAATGTAGCTGAGTGCTGGGATGACGAGAACATGTCATAAGATTGTTGCCAAATGGCAGGTGCTGGGTATGTCTTGCGTTAAGTGCAGGAACTTCTTGGAGGGAATAGACTAAAAACTTTCCTTATCAAGGGGGCTTTGTCCCTGGACCCTCACCTAATGTACATATATCCCAAGCCGGTGGTTCAGCCTCAGACCACCATCTTGTGATGACCTATTTTCATTTGTAAATTACTTTTTGTTTGCACCAACATATTTTGTATATTGGTAGTTCATTCCTCTTTGACTGTATACTTCTATTTTCCCTATCTTAGGGCTGTCATATTGATACAAGAAATGTTGAAAAAATTGTTTAAAGTACTTAGAAAAAATGAATAATATTCCCAAGATATCAATGAATGCTTTAGAATATGGATGTTAATCAAGAATTAAATTGTTTTTGTAATTATTAAAACTGGTAGAATGAACTACGGATTTGTCTGGAGACAAAGATATATATGTGCAATTTTAAGTACACCAAGATCTGGAAACGCAAAGGACTCGTAAAAAAAAAAAAAAAGGAAAGGACTATGACATTTGTAAAAAAGAGGCAAAGGTTTCTCTCACAGATAAATGAAATCATTTGTGCAGACAAAAAACATTTGGAATAAAGGAAATTAGTCACAACAAATGCCATGCAGAAATCGTCATGTTAATTGGGTGGGGGAATTTGGGGTCAAAGCCCCAGGGTTAGGATATTAGTCTATAATTTTATAAAAGTGCATGAATGTCTTTTTAAAGATTCTTTCCTTTCTTTTCCTACCTTAACATTAATACTTATATGTAGCCTAAGAACCTAAGCAATAGGGTATAGGTAATATAACTATTCTTCCAGACTGTAATCTTTCTGGGTTTGAGTAAGAGAGCAGTTTTAGCCAGATAAATTGCACAACTCTCCAAAAAAGTTGTCCAGTTAGGGATGACCTAGTTCTAGAAACCCTCTCATTCTAGTTGTAATAGTGGTGCATAGGGAGTTTTTCTGCTTAGGATGGTAGAGGTTTAGTAATTAAGATTTAGAGCTAAGTGATAAAGAGGAACAAGGGCTTTGTTTAGTTATGCCTGTGTGTTAAGGTGCACAAGGCAGTACTGAAAAGTTGAAACATGTAGCTTTCCAAGTTTGCTCCTAGCCCCATTTTTAGAAATAAAACCAGTAGGATTTGCAGTGCATGGTAAACAAAGAACTGAAATCCACAAAGCAGCACTGTAACCATATAAATAGCTGCTTGAGCATAGTGAGTGTAGTTTGGCTACAGTGTAAAGTTAGATATGTGAGGCGCAGAGTTATTTAAAGCCCCATATTATGGTCAGTACTAGCTTGAATGTTTTTTTGAAGATGGGTATATGTGCTAATATTTGTAATAATAACTTGGGGGGGGGGGGGTGTCAGACAAAATGGAAGCTATATGTATCTTAGCTTAACAGATTTAAGTATAATCAATTATTTTATAGCAAGTTAAAATGAAGAAAAAAAATTATGAAAGGATTACCACTACTGCAAACATTTGTTTGGTTATTTAGATATTGTAATATACACTATATACATAATTTTGTTTGTATGACTTGTGATTTAATCTAATTGGTGAAGTGTCCAGATTGGTGACTCTTTTCTTACAGCAGGCAAGCATACATATTCAGGCAAAGTGGCACTTGTAAATCTGCTTGGTTATTTAGTTGAATAAGCGAATGAAGCTTGATCTTGCTTGGATATATGAAGATTTATTAGCTTTTGTCAGTGTATGCAGTGTGGAAGACTTGGTGTCTTTTGATGAACAGTAACCACACAAGTCAACTTCTCTCAGCTAGTTGTGTAATTAATATTATCATAATTATTATTTTTTGAAATTGATATGGTGTTAACCCATTGGTCGCGGTATTATGCAATATGGCGCGTAATCCCCTAATTTTCATTATTTTCAACTCGGGTGGCGTATGGGACCGCACTTGAGTGTGTGCGCGCAGTGGTGCTGCCTTCCCTCTTTCGCGCAAATATTTTGTTTACATATATCTGCGAAAAAATATGTATGCAAAAATTTGCAAATACATGCAAACATGCAAACATATGTAAATGCGCTCAGAAAGAGTGGCGGGTGTGGTTTTAGCACGCGCAATAGGCAAACAACTCGTTTGGCGGTAAACAGCCCATCGCACACGCGGGCGCGGGGGTGGTGGGCCTGGGCACTGTAAGGCCGCAAGGGGAATGCCGGCTTGGCGGCTGATATTCCCTGGCCCACTCAGCTCCCATGCCGCGTGGCCGCCCGCTGCTCGAAGGGGATCAGCTTTTAATTGCACGGTGCATTATATGATGCCATCCGCAGCCAGTGGGTTAATATTAGTGGAAAGTACTTTTTTAGGCTTGTCTGATTAGATGTTGCATTTATATTTGTATTATATAGTAATGTTTTTATTCTGACCATTATATTCAGTAAAAATAGTCTTATTATGGGTATTATTGGTCTTTTAAGTTGGGTAAATCAATCTTTTAAGTCTATTCCAGATATTTAAGGAGTAGAAAGAAAATTGTTTAGATATATTTGTAAAAAGTTGTTTCAATTTGTCTAACTCGTGTGTATGTGGGGAAAAAAAAAATCTATTCATATGTTTAATTGATATTTTTTCTTATAGCTACCCAGCAGAAAGGACCACGCACCAACGATGGACGTGCCAACACGAATGATGGACGTGTTAAGTTTTCTGACCGTGAAGAACGCAACAATAGACGTAACCGACCGGAAGGGGAATTCAGAGATGGACCACCACCTAGGTAATTGAAGTTACTAGATATTGGTTATTATACATTTCTGATATACAATATTCCTTAATGTTAAGTTGTGCTAAAGTTGCATAGTCCATTGGTCATTACATGTGGTTAAAGTTTGGAAGCATTGTAAAATGGATGGTTTATACTTTAATAACTCTTATTCTATGATTAAAGATTTGATGGTGGTGAAGGACGTGGAATGGGTAGGGGACGTGGACGTGGAATGGGACGTGGGCGTGGAAGAGGACGTGGAGCACCTGGAGGCCCTGACAACCGCGGCAAACGTGAATTTGACCGACAGAGTGGAATGATGACAACTGGAGTAAAGTCTGTGGACAAACGTGACGGCTCTGGATCTTATAACTGGGGATCTGACAAAGACCAGATTGAAGAGCAGCTTAATGCTACACCTGCAGGAAATTCTGATCATGATTCTTCGACAGAGAACGTAGAAAAGGTAAAGGAGAGGGAATAGTAATTATTTTGAAGCTAAAACCTTATCATAGTCAAAAGTATAGGGAGATTCTTGTAGAATTTTTTAGCAGTCATTGAATTTTTAAAGCCAGGTGTCTAGGTATGTTAGTATAAGGCAGAGTATACTTTTTTTTTTTTCTTCCTTTCCTTTCTGAAGCTATATATTGACTTTTAACAATTTGATTGCACAGCCTGCTGATGACACCGGTGCTAATGCTGAAGGCGAGGAACCTAAGGAAGAAGAGAGTGTGAAGGAAATGACTCTTGATGAATGGAAAGCAATGCAGGGTGCCCGTAATAAGCCATCTTTCAATATCCGACGCGCTGGTGAGGGGGAGAATCAGGCCCAGTGGAAGAAGACCTATGTCCTGAAGAAAAAGGAAGTTGAGGTTGAATCTGATGAAGGAGAATCTGAGGAGGAAGTGCATCATGGCCGCAGGAAAGTTCTGCTTGATATCGATTTCCAGTTCTCGGACTCCCCAGCTAGGGGTCGTGGTCGAGGACGTGGACGTGGTGGTATTGGCCGTGGCCGAGGTGGTGAGCGAATGGAGCGTGGTGGCCGTGGAGGAGGCCGCGGCGAACGCCGTGGTGGAAGCCTCAACAGCCGTGGGGGACGAGGAATGCCCCGCCAAGAGGCTCCGAAAATGGATGATGAACGTGACTTCCCAAGCCTGGGATAAGTCCAAATGAGACACCGACTAGTGCTGCTCCTAAAAATGAGCAAATCTACATTGGGTTTGTTCTTGCTAGTCTGGTAGCACTAGTTAATTACGGGACCCTTACCTGAGCTGAGTTCAAGAGGTTAGGGATCCCTATGCGTAAGAGTTCTCCGTTGTTCCAATCTCATCAAGCATCATTCTCTTTAAAAATGGCAAGTTTTCCTTCCCCATCAAGAATGCTGTGGTGGGAAAGTCATAACATGTGACTAGATCTCTAATGAACATTTTATTATATTGACGTTTGGTACAAAAATTGACTAGTTCAATTTTTTGTCACAAGAGCTGAAAGCTTTTAATTCTTGTTATTCCGAAGGGAAAATCTGGAGAAAATTGTTCTCTAAAAGATTTTCTGCTAAGAATTTCTTGTCAGTTCTCCCAAAAGCTTTTGTTGTACATATTGATCAATAACCGTCAAGGTGGTTGACGGGGTAGTGATGGTTATATAATGTGTACATATGTCTGAAGCCCATATTGTCTTTGGTTTTTTGTGTTGTACTATGGCCGTCACTACCCTGGCGGAGGCTTGCCACGCTTTTTGTACTTGATATTGATTAACACATAGACCAATAAAAACAGAAATTCTCTCATTTTTTGTTTAATTAAACTTGTATTGTTTGAATACTTAAGGGATTAGGTTTTTGAAGTTGGCAAGGAATAAGTACATTATAATGAAAACCTTCCTGCATCTCCTGTTGTTACAGGCACTAACTTAGATGAATTATTTGCATTATTTGTTGGCAGATCCATAGTACAAAGTGGAATGTGTGATAGTATATAATATATATATATCACATATATATCTGAACAAAAATTCAGAAACAAGCATTGTTGATTGTCCAGATCACTACCAGGATGCCTGTGAATAAGTAATCATGATGCAGTGTTTAACTGTAATTATACTGAGTTGGGTAGCTTTGGGCAAGGAATCTTATTTACTTTGAGAATTAAAGGATTCTGATCTGTCTAGACAAAGCAAAATAGAGTAGAGTTTTCCGTCCATTTTCTTTCTTTTATTTTTTTATTTTTTTCTTTGCTTGTTTGGCTTCAGCTTGCTCCATGCTACCCAAGTTTACTCTGTTGCTAGATGATGGCATTGTATATTAAGAATTGACAACAGTTACGGTCTTGGGCACAATGAATATACTTATGAATATACATGAAGGTTCAAAAATTCAATAAATGATTTCAGTAATTTTATTAGTGTGCTTTATACATAATAAAGATTTGAAATATAAAGAAATGACATACAAAATGGTTGATATTTTATTGCGAAATAAAAGTAAAAGATTGAAACCAGGATTATGTCACCTAGAAGTTAACAAATTTTGTTTCTAACATTCTGACCAATAATACAAAGTTAGATGATTTGAACCTTACAAGTTTAATACTGTATGCACACAGTTATTGACAGGATGAAGCTGCAGTTCTATCTTCATGCTGTGTTTCTTTATTTGGGAACGCAAAAGAGAACCCTCTGAAATTTGCCTTCAGTATAAGGTCTTGCTAGTCTCATTTCTAGGAAATTGAATACTATTATGAAACGTTGCATTCAGTATTTTGTTGAATTGAGGTTGCATTTGCATATTTTTTCCTCCCCCGTCAATGAAAAGGCTAAAGACTTAGTTATTGATCATTTCAGATTTTTTCATCAGTTCACACGAATTGATATGATCAGTGAGCATCAGTAGAGATGATATCAACGGACGAATAAACTGCTTGGTAAGCAAGAAATTTCTGATTTCTTGCCTGTAACATCACCTTTACAAGTGCCTGCTGATCATGCCCACCTGTGTGGACAAGCCTTCAGTTTTCCTCCTCATCTTAGGTTCAGAAATAAAATCAATATTTTGTTTTAAGCCTACATTTGAAATACCATCCACCAGAACTTACTTTTGTCAACTGCTAGATGCATAATTGACTGACTTGAACTTGGTTTTCATGGCTAATATTATCTGAAGAAAACTTTACTTTCTGTTGATGAGAAAATATTCCAAAAAGAGTTGTGTAATACCTTCCAGTGTCAAAGGTAAATTAAGTTTTATTCCAAATATGGTGTCAGATGACTTTGCAATTTATTTATTATTTTTTTTTTTAGAACTTTATAATAAATATATCAACATCTTGTATTTTTAATTTTCATTACTGGAAACAAAGTGAACAAAGATAAATTTAAAATTAATGAGAATTTTTTGTGCCATGGAACTTGTATAAGGAGCAACATACCTGATAATCAGTGCATAATTGATATGACAAAGATGTATCTCATTCCTTGGAGTATGGCAATAAAGGCAGGGTTACCATGCTCACACTGACAAATATTGATGTGTGAAGGTGCAGAGAGCCTTGAAAGTATATATAATCAGAGTTGGGTTTCTTAGTGGTATGTTGCTAATAATGCTGACATTTTAGGAATGAAAGCTTGAATTAGTAGTTCATTGTTACTTTTTTTTATGTAGAAAATGCATTTAGATTTGCACTGCTCAGTTGGTATGAAAATGTCTGGTATTAAAACTGAATTTATGGAAGAAAGAACAATGGAAAAATGTCAAATAGAGCATTTACTTATTTATCTGTAATACTGTTTGTCAGGTGACAATATGAGGTATCAAATGAGAAAGTTATGGAAAGGACAGTTGAAAAATACTATGAGCATAAATGATAAAAATGAGGTATAGGTCTTCTATCATTTATGTTAAAAATGCCAGTATTGTGGGGGAAATTTATCCAATACTTTACTTCAGTACACCATATGCTCATCTATGACTAATATACATATTGGGTCCCCATTTTACAATGAGTTATTTGCCAAGTAATTTAACTTTAATATGTACGAACATAATATATAGAAAGCTAGGATTTTAATCAGTATCATCTCAAGGGATAACAGTATATATGAAATTTTATATAGTGTTGAGTCTCTTGTTAAAGTTTACCAGTCTCAGTGCAACTAATTGGAACTAGAGTTAGCCTATAGGAAATAAAAAAATAAAAAGCAATTGAGAGAAAAAAAAGTTGCCCACAGTATCAAAGGGAAACCAATGAGTGCAAGAAAGTCTCAAAGTGATTACCAGTGCTATTTTTATATTACCAGTATCTATTCTTTGGTATAACTTGATAAAACCCATCTTCACATAAATTTAATCTGAAAAGTAATATTGACAGAAATCACCCTGCAGAGCCAAGTATGAATCAAAGAAAGATGCTGAAAGACTTGATATCACAGCAGACGATAAGCCAATGCTGCTGTTGTGTCTGACATGGACATTGCTGATATTTTCATAGAGCCATTTAATGTTCTGGATGATGATGCAGTAGTTCAAGAGCTAATCATGAGAGACAGACAGACAGATAGATAGATTAGCACCATGTAAATTGGAGGAAAATCATTACAAGAAAAACTCCAAAATAGGGGGAATGGTTAATGGTTTAAAGTGAAATCAATGTGCTAGACATCTAAGGTCATATAGCACCAAAGGAAGGTATAGTAAAGGGTGATGGTAGGTGATGCATCAACTATCTAGAGTAATATTGAAAGGTTAAAGATGGGTAAGGGAGTTGATGAGGGAATGGGTTATGGTGATTTAGGTAAGGGAATTATATTAAGTGAAGGATATTTATGCGTCTGAGGAAGTAGAACAGGTTGTCAAGGCAGAAGCTGTGGGATTCTGTAAGGATGTCTGATATGTTGGGAGGTCAGTGAAGGGAGGATAGGTGGGGGAAAGCAGAGGTGCAGGCTGTAGTAAAGTGTGGGCAGGACAAAAGAATGTGTGGAACTGAAAGAGGACATAGGGGCGGGTCAGAGCATGACATTAGATAGGCATGTGTGCAAAATAGGGGGAAAAATCACATGAAAACAAGATGACTTCCCTTCAGTATCAAATGGAATGCAACAAGTGAAGAATATTGTCCATACAAGGAAAAGCTCATTTGTTATGCAAGTTACCTCATTATGGTAGTTGGCAATTATTTCAAGATTTTTTTTCCCCCTTATTACTTTCCTTAACTGTTCACTATTTTTGTTCCATAGTTCAGCCATTATTATTATTTTTACAGGAAATAATGTTACACTGAGTATTAAAATGCAATTTCTAGGTTGTTTTTCCCATTTTTTCTAATATTGCACCAATGATATCTGTTTGCATATCAACACATGTGGCAGGTACACTTCAAATTTTGTGTACCAAAAAGATATCTGCAGCCCATTCTTTTTTCTGCAATATTTCCAAACTTTGAAATCCTGAAGTTTTAACCATATAAAATCAATATTACAATCTAAATGCATAATGTTAAACTAAAATCCACATTTATATAATGGTAGTGTTTATCTTTGATCTTATTTTCTTATTGGATTCTTCTGCACATTTCAATGTTTAGCTCTTTACTGATTTTCCATTCACAGGAAATTGTTTACACATGGTAGCACACTTTTTTTTAAACTGGACAAATGGTCATTGCAAACAGTAGCTGGTCATGTCTCTAATGCAGGCAATATATCCATCACTTAGCTGTATTCTTTTTGTTTAGGATGCATAATATATTACTTGCATGCAATTGTTTATTTCAACTCATTTTAAAATTATATATTTCTTTTTTTCAGCATACATTTTTCACTTCTTTTCTATCATTTGTGTTAATGCTTATCTCTAGATTTTTATAGGAAAATATGGGGATAACCAGAATAATGAGGCTATTTAGGTTGTCGCCAAATATGTTCAAGCAGAAATTAGTATGACAAAATAGGCAAGTGGTGTTTAGGATCCAAAGGCAAGATCTTGGAAAAAGAAACTTGTATGTGGCAAGTGTATTTTAGGCTATGAAGTAAAATGCTTATAAAACAAAGGTGTTTTGCATTACATATTACCCACTAACTCTTAAGGGATGAAATATATCACCTGTCTTTCTCAGGGATGTGTGCCCACTGGATGAAACATGACAAAAGTCATTAGAAAATCTAAATCATCCATAATACAAAATTCAGAATGATTGAAGGTGAGACAATGATGTGACAAAAATTGCATTTAAATGGTGCTTTAGAGGTTAAAGTAGCATAGCGGGAAGACTCGGTCAATACTTCCCATGTTAACTGCAAATGAACAGGAGGAATAAGAGCATTTTTTGATCTTCTAAGGCAGTGGTTCCCAACCCTTTCTTTTCCATGGCCCCAACCAATATATGATAATCTCCAAGGCCCCATTCAATGCAATGTCGCAATTTCCATATTGCTCCACAGCCTTTAGGTTGGGAACCCCTGCTCTAAGGACTGGATACTACTATAGAACCTCAGCATATGACTTTCTAAATTCTTTTATTAATCATCAATTACAGAACATCATTTATCTATGTCTATTTACATTTGATACTTCATGAACTATGGATGATGGCATAAAAACTGTAAAATAATGTTAGGAAGGAAATAATAAAACTAATAATTTAAAAATGTGTATGCAGTTGTATATATGTGTGAACATGTGTACATGTGTAACAAATTTTACAGCTACTAGTAAACATAATCAGGAGGACTTTGAATGTCTGATACTACATTTCCAACTTTAAAAAAATAACATACTGTATATAAAACAAGTACAATAAAGTAAAAACTTTTTGGAAGAATATAAAAAAGCTTATCAACATGAAGATGTATATCAGCATCCCATCCCATGTAGCAGAACTTTCTCTACTTTCAATGTGTTTTAAAATATGTCTGGGAATGCTGAAAGAACTTGATGGTGAATACAAAGACATTAGTACTTTTTCAATACAAACATCTGAAACATACCACGGTAAACCATGAACAAAAAAAACTACTTTCTTATAAGTTATGTAAGAAATAAATGATTTTACAATGCAAATGGATATACTTTGGAAAATACATAAAAATAATGGATTACATAAAAATTCTTTAGAATCCAATAATAACTGACTAAATGACAGGAAGAACTCAATGTCATTAAATAGTAACTAGAGATTTACTTTAAATAAGACAATTCTTGAGTGCAAAAATAGTCAAAAATGTCAGTGACAAATGAAGGAATTCTTTAGTTTTTAAATTAACATTAACGCGCAACATCATAGCCTGGAAAGAGTTTTATTAGGCACTCACTTAATGGCTTATTAATTTTCATTGCATACCCTTTACCTAAATCGTATCTACATGCTGGACATGAAAAGACTTCAGCTTTGAAAGATCTCTGCAAGCATGCCTGACAAACATTGTGTTTACACTCTGTAGTAACTGGTTTCACCACAAGTTCTTGACAGCAGATACACAAGAATCTTTCCTCCACTGCATTCAAAAAGTTCTGAAAGAAATTTTATAACATATTAACACTTATTTCAGTAATATGAAAATCTATTACTAATGTTGATGATTTCATAATGATTTTGAAGGGTGGTCAAAATTTTGTAGGTTCAGTAGTGCCTACCATCACGTACTCCTGCATCACTATTTGAAATTTCAAAAATATTTCAATTTCTGCTTATTTACTCTCGCTCAAAAACATGATAAAAAATATATGGTCGAAACTGATAAATCAGAAATATACTGCAATGATATAATTATATATAAAACAAGTAAACAAACTACATATTCTCAAGTGTTTTATTTTACTCAATATTCTTTAATCTCATACTCAGTAACTGAGCTTCTTAATCAGTTAGATGCATCTACAACAAACAATTTATTTCAGCCATCAGTGAGAAATACTACTTACTGATCGTCCCTTTTCTAAGAGCTGTTTACTCTCTTCCCAAAGTTTACGGTTGCTTTCATCTTCTGCAATCAGTTTTTCAATTTCCTTTTCCAAAGAAAATCCTGCAGTTTTTCTTTTCTTTGCCTTTGAAGGTGTATTTTCAGATTTCTACAAAGAAAAATAATAGATTAATTAAAAGTAACCTCAAGAAAAAAGTACAAATAAATGTTACAATCTATTCTTCTTTTTGGTTGATGTGAATAAACAAAGTTTACTTGCCTCTGCCTCAGTCTCTATGCTCTTCTTTCTCTTCGAGTTCTTTTTCTTCTGTTTTCCTTCATCATCACTTCCAGATGTACTTGCATCTCTTTCCTTCTTTGCAGATTCCTCTTTCTCCTTTTGAGCTTCAAGGTAACCCTCTGGATACTGAAATCCAAAATTCACTCAAATAATTAAAAATTAACTGCATAGTAATCAGTTGTCAGTTATGTATCTTTTGTGTGTAATATTATTTGCAATAATATTACTAATTAGCTACAATAGCAAACCACAACATTTCTATGTATACCTAATCTACTTCCTACAGCAGATTATATTGTGATTTAACAGTACACCTAAGGAAATATACCTTGGTTGATCCCTAGATTCCACACCCTAGCTGGGGCTTTTTCAAGTTAAAATTTGCTTTCATACTAAACTGTTCCCTTATGCAAGAAATGTATTTTGACTGGTTTCGGTTATATCTTTGTTGTCATGTATTTCTGCTTCTTCTATAAGTCTGTAAGCCAGAGCACTTTCTCCTAGTGCCACTAATTGGACACAAGTTTTTGTACAGCAGTTTCACATATTATATAACATCTCTAAGATCTCATAACAAATAAGAAAGTATTCAATTTTGTTGATGTTTTAGAAAAATAATACAAATGGAAAATGATAAAAAATGGATGCATACTAAGGACAATTTTAAAAGTGCAGTTTTGTCGTTTTTTTTTTCTTTACCCATTTGCTCTTGAATTATGTCCGATCCACTTTAGTTAATACCCCCCCCCCCACACACACACACACACAGATGGCTCCATAAGTTCCCAGCTACCAAGGAATCAATCAGTGGGCCCTAGTGATGTTATATTAGCAATCAGTGACCAAGCACTTGTGGAGCCACCTTTGTGTAAATACAATTAATAAACTAAAATTACAGTGGGCATGGCATGTATTTCTGCCATATGGGGACAGTAGATTAATTTGGAAGATACTAGCTCAATTTTAGCTGTAGTCATTTTGAATCATTACAATATGGGAATTTGAAGTTATATGTGCATAAATTTCCTTTAAATCACTATACTCATAATCTTGATACTGACAAAGCAACTCTCTTTAGCTTTTAGAAATGAACAAAAATGAAAAATAAAAAAATAAAAAAAAGTGTAGTGTATAAGAAACACATTTTGGATAATTAACTGCTGCTCCACAGATATTCGAGTTTTCAGGCGAGCTCAGTACTATCACAAGAATCTTCCACTTAGATAGCCTGCCTTTGTGCCTAGCTCAGGGTATAAAAAATTTTTCAGCTGCCAGATGCTACCTTCTGTGTGATAAGCAGAGGATGAGGGTTAGCTGACACATTAAGCCTTCCTGCCAACAGCTGACTTGGTCCCAGACAAACCTGGGTTAACCCCTTGGTGACGGTGATGACTGTGGCCATCACGACGTAACAGCCTATGACGTGTAAACGCATCATTATATACTGTAACTGGGCCGGCTGTATACAGCTTAGGCATAGCCACAAAGTCTAGACTGTTGTGTAATATTACATCACAAATAAATCAGGCCCCATCACCATAGGGTTAATAGAAGTGATAAGCCATATATGACATGATATACATTATAGTTCTTGAAATGCCCATTTTCACTTATCACTCACTGGCATCCTCTAGACTTTTACACTAAAACCAAGTGATGAATGTTATTATGAGGTTTTATAAGCTGTTTGGTAACATAGTGAGTGATAATGACCAAGTTACTCGTCATATAAGTGATGCCAGCAATACAATAACTGCTGAGGAAAGGAATTTGGCATACAGACAAAAGATATTAACAAAAGTGTATCCAAAGATTTTTAACACTAAACTTAATGAAACAATAAAATCACAGACAAAAGGTACTGCTCATACTCAAAGCATGTAATAGGAAAAGCCTTAGTGATGAATTAGCAACTTACCTCCATCTCTAGGCCTAGTTCCTGTATTCTCTTTTTCCCTTCCTTAGTCCATGGGGCAGGAATAGGGTCATCCCTTCGTAAGAGGTACCGCCACACTTTGAATCCACTTTTCCCTTTTGCTTGCCAGTACTTTACAACTTTATAAATACCATCATACCTATGAGCAGAGAGGAATGGAGGAAAGTCCATCAAAACATACAAAATATCTTGCAAATATGCTGTAAATATGCAAATAGATACACTGACACTTTAACAACTATATCCTTTCAAACTACATGCATCTGACAAAATGGAAGACACACACAAAATCATGTTCATACAAGGATATCTCTCTTTTTTTTTTTTTTTTCTTTTTTTTTTTTACCATATTACTGAAACTAACTGACCATCCTATTTGTAGAGCATGCAGACTTACCTATTTCCTTCTTCTGGAGCATATTCTGAATGCTTTCTCCCTTTGCAGTTCCGAATAACGCGTACAGGTTTCCCCTTTTGCCAATCCTTTGCCTCAGCTCCATTCTTGTTTATGGGTACATTACAATTCAAAGCTAAAGCTCTGTAATATAAAACATTTTAAAGTGTCAGCTAATTATTCATGCAAAATATTAAGTGGAAATAGAGAAACAAAAATCACTGCAATAGAAATGAAATACAATTTAATATGGTCCTGACAAATATATATATATTAAGAATAAGAATAAGAAGAATCTGAAAATACTTTAATATAACTAATCATTAACTTGTCTACTACTATGTATATGTAAAATGGCTAAATACGAAAATACTTTAGTCTGGCCTTCACACAAACCTCACATATTGGTAAGACAATGGTTCCAAACCTCATTACACTTGCAACCCTTTCTCCTACTTCCACTGCAAACAGGACACCTTGATATCAACCATTCCATTCATAATTTTTATTACCACATATTCTTAGGTTATGTAATTGCAATAGAACATTCTTTGCAAACATGGCTTCATACTTGGCCTACAATTTTTCTTTCCTACATCTTTGTAACCCCTGATAACTCTGTGATCCACTGGCTGGGGACCACTGGGATAAGAGGAATGCAAATCATTTTTTTTCCTACCTACTACTAACCTCCTACCAGCACTAAGCTAATGTTTAATTTTGTGCAATAACCTTCAGATCATTTAGTACATATTAAGTGACCGGGTTAATAGTCAAATTATATTCAACTAGTCATTGCCACGGATTTGTAACTTTCATACAAACCCAGTATCCCTATTACATGTACCCTCCCCTAGCTTTAGTTATGGATCTTGAACAAGTCCTTTTGTAAACAGAGAAATCAACTGTTATACTAATTCTATGGATTCACACCTGTTCATCCTAGTCAAGAGTTGATCACTAGATTGTTCAGCTGTCCTTTTGTTGCCAGACAGATCACGACCTCCTGAGCCTGTGTACGTGAAACTCTCTCCATTATCTTCGTCATCTTCATAACCTCCAGAAAGAACTATGCTGTAAGCACCTTCATTCTCACGTCCATGAATTCCTGCAACATGTGGACGATGTATTCCTGCTTCTGATGCCTGACATTGAAACAGAAGATGGCAAATTTCAATTCAAGGTATAAAAATGATTGAATAACTGGAAAAATAATAAATAATGCAATTAAAAGAGAGGGAGAGAGGTCATCATTTTTAATGACAATAATATCAGTAATAATAATAGAGCAAATGAAATCTTACCTGTAACCTGAACTTCCACATTGTTCCCACTTCAACACCTGGGACTACTCCAAAGTGATTTTGCGGAACAATAGTACAAACTTTTTGCCGTCCTGCACAGGCAAATCCCTTCCCCCAATCTCGAGATGTGTTGCTTTTCGCCGAAGCCATTTTTGCTTTCTTCTTGCTTTCCTTCAACTTTTCACCAGCTTTGACAATTTCTGAATCATCATTCTTACACAAGGGACAGAACCTGAAATACAAAAATTATTAATTCTGTCTTTTTTTATTTTTTTTTAATTTTTTTTATAGACAATGTACCTTTAAGGTAAAAGACATACTGCAATGCATTTTCTGCCTAGCATCTACATAAGCAAATTGATAATAAAAAGAATAATACCTACTAATAATTTAATTCTTTTGCGATATCCATTTCCCTAACTTTCCCCTACAACATAAATAAGGATAAAATATGCTGGTTCCTTACGATACACATTAAACATCTAAATTATATTCATGTATCTAAACTTTTAGAGTTCGACACAAAACATCAAATCAATTCTATTTCTATTTCATTAATAATAAGCGCTAGAGAAGCCTGAATCGTCCAAATAAATAGCTGTCTCTTACCAGTGATAAATGGGAAAAAAAAAAATGTAGGCATTTCAGAGATCCTAATTTTACATATTTATATTAAGAAATTTCAATTATGTGCCTATCACATACACATCTATTCTGATCTTTAGTAACCTTATACTACCAATTCAAAACATAGAACTAGATGCATTCTTAAATACTTCTGGCTGAGGCAATAATTTGATGGGTTTTGAAAACAAAATCAAAATATACAAACCATTCATCCACATCAGGTATAGTTTCCATGGGTGGTGTAAGACAGTAAATGTGGTAGGGCAAGTCGCACTCATCACACATGAGCTGTTTCTCTGGATTCTCTTTTCCACCGCATTCATGGCAACCGCATTCCTTACATTTGCGCTTGGGATTGTCCTTGCATGTTGCGCAGTTTGGTGCATTCTTACCTATGAAGATGAGATCTTACCTTGAATTTTAAAAATAGGGAAATAAAGAATACAAGCAGAAAGAAATATCTCCTTCACTCAAATCAAAATCATTTCCACATTTTTCTAGGAATGTTTGCTTACTCTCTCATGAACAGTAGGAACTATAATCCAAGATTTAAAAATTTCAAGGTGAAAGTAATAATAATCATCACCATTCTGTGATTAGAAATAAACAAATACAAAAACATTCATTTAATATCTTTCAGAAATAAAACTGTTGCCTTGTGTGACTTCTTTTCTTAAACATCTAAACTTACGTTTAACAGGAGACCCTTCTATGATTCTTCTCTCCATATCTCCATTCCTCTCGTCTAACTTAATATTTTTTTCTATTCTAAAGAGTTCATCAACAAAGCGTACGTGACAGTCATCCATTGGTGAGGAATCTGCTCCAATGAATACCGTTGCAATCACTGCCTTCTGTGTCCGTGAATTCATAACCTTTGAGACCTGAAATAAAAAATATATATGCATATACAATAATATTATCAAGAAGCTTGTTATAGTTACATTCATAGGAACTATTCCCCATGGATTTGAATCAAGATGACTGACTGTGAGATGAGCTACTTCAGCTAAGTGTCTAAAATTGTATAGGTCTATATCATGAAGAGAGATTTTTTCTTCTACATGATAAAAATAAATTTCTGAATTTCTGATATGGGAAACTGAAAGAAAGACAATATCAACAACTGTGCCCTGCTGAATGCAAATATAATCATTCATAAAAAGATGAAAGGAGGAAAAAAAGGGGGGGGGGGATAGAACAAAATACTTTGAGAACTACAAAAAAGAAAAACTCTACATTTTGACAAGACACAAATAGTAGAAAACAGTAAGCAATGACAATGAGAATAAATGAAAATAATAGACTATAAAATACTTACTTTGCAATCATACCAGTGTCCTCGTTCTTCAGGATTTTCTAGGTTGTAGTTAGCCATGACAAGGTCTCCTTTACAAAGATCATCCAATTTGACATTCTGAAAGGCTCTTGGTCGAATGTGCTTCAGCAATAGCTCTTCAGGCACGTCATCCTCAAACCTAAAGATGGCAAATACTTTTTAATGGTTCATCTTAGGATGAAAAGAAACAAAAATTAAACCATACCTTAAAAATAAACAAAAGGCTATAAATTCTTTATCATAAATGACTTACTGACAACAATTCCAGAGTATGTAAATCAAATATATATTTACAGAAACATTAAATTTTTTACCCTTCATGTGTGACATGGTAAAGCATACCATCATCTTCTTCAGATATCTCCTTAACTTTAGGATTTACTGTAATTTTGTTTATTTTGGCTTCCCACCAGGTTCCATCATACAAAGATTTTGCATCAATCAAATCTCCCACTCTGTAGTATTCACTCTCCCGCACATCTGTATTTCCCTTAACTTCTGAGTCAGTCTGCAATAAGCCAAGACTATACATCAGCATAGAGGGTAAATGACCAAAGTTCAGTTGTATAGCAAGGAGCAAATTCATAAAAATACATAGAATCAAGCGGCAAGTACTTTTGGGAAAAGGCATGCAGTGAGCTTGAATACATCACTTAACTCGGAACAATCACACAGTACGATCTAATCCTCTAACGCCCACTTTTGCTTCCATGTCACTTAACTGCCAATCAGTAGGAAAGTCTCATGACCTCAAATGTGGACTTTTTAAGAAGACAAGTAAAGAGTAAAAAGCCTATATATACAGCATCTTTAGTTTACCTTAGTATTCTCCTTGTCAGCTTGCTCTCCATCCCGTTTTGCTGAAGACGCTTTGGCCTGCACATTGGAGTTGATCTCTGACAGAACTGGCTTTACCATCAGTTGAATCACATCATTGATATTGATGTTGTAGTCAAATAGAGTATGTCCATTTTCCATCTGCAATCGAAAAGACATGAAGGTTTAAAGAAGATATGAGTGATGAATTG